>NW_028039894.1:0-481 GCF_054177405.1 Leptonychotes weddellii | reverse complement strand
CCAGTGTCTATCACCCAGTCACCCCATCCCTCCCACCCCACCCCCCACTCCAACAACACTCAGTTTGTTTCCTGCAATTAAGAATTCCTCATATCAGTGAGATCATATGATACATGTCTTTCTCTGTTTGACTTATCTTCTGAATCTATTTTTAAGAACTGTGTTGGAATAGGACAACGTCAGAGTAACAAAATAGAAGTGCTGGGTCCCTGGCATCATGAGCTGTCATTTCTTTTTTTGCCTGACCTCTTTTAGGTCAGGGGACCTAGGGGAGGGAGAAGGGCTCTTTGGAGTTTATATCATGGCTTACTTGTTTATCTTCCTTTATTTTATATTCAGCTGAATACAATCCCTGCAGATGAATCTTCTATTTCTAATTTCATATGTGTTTTTATTATAGCTGTTGAATTTATTAAATACACAGGCAGCATCTAGTAAAATAATCATAACACTATTTTCCCGTTTAGTCTGTAAGAGCTGT
>NW_028039893.1:0-9734 GCF_054177405.1 Leptonychotes weddellii | reverse complement strand
GTACCCTAAAAATTTACCATGATATGTTCAATAAGCCAGTATAATACTTTTTAGAGAGAACAATATAACACCTCAAAAAATGGAGCATTAGGTCTCCAGTTTATTGCTAAGTCATAGCTGATACAGAATTTAGCTGTCGTATAGTAATTAATACGTTATTTTTTCAATTGCATTAATTTTTTTCAGGATTCAACACCTATAACACTTTAAACTTTATAAAATATAATGCAAATAATGATATCAGCTCAACTTTATATATACATTTTAGCATGTAAAGACCCTTTTAATAATTTAAAATTTTAACATTTACAAACCCATTTAAGAGAACATAAAATGTTATGCAGATGCTAATTTAATACATATCGCATTATCTGAAAATTGTTCTGAATAATATATATTGTGTTAATGTTACAGAATTATTTTTAAAACAGTAACACTGTTTTAAACAGTAATGTACTGTTTCAAAAATGCAGTAATTAGATTCCATTGATCCATCAAATGATTAAATCACAATATTGGTGAATTCAAATTATTTTTATTCTTCTAAGTACACTGATATCTATCAGAAAGCACAGTACAAATAATAATTTGAATAGCATTTGGCTTATGTGTTTTCACAGAGAAAAAAATAAGAACTGGGACATTATGGATTTTTAACTTATACCTATTTGATTCGTAGTTATCCTTTAAAAATATTCTTAGAAAGGAATTTTGAATCAAACCATTAGATTAATAATTGTTTAATTTCTCAGAAAAGTCTGTCCTCGGTAGCAATGGGGAGAGGGTTTCAAAATGAAAAGGGATAAACATGGCAATTAGAATAAAGTTCAAAAGGAAAGTTCTAGTACATATATATTCTGGTATGTTATATATGAATTTCTAAAATGTATATAAGATCTTATTGTTATTGGAAGCATGTAGGAAGAAGAACAACATGAGAAAATAACTTTTAGAGCCTTTTTTTTTACATGGTTCTTCATTAAATATCTTAGATGTACTTCCTTTCCCTTCCTTGCTCCATTCATGAAAAGAATTCATCACTGAGAAGAGGTGGGGATTTAAGTGAGTAATTCACAAATAAAAACTGTAGGAAAGTTAGAAAACACCTAAAGTCACAGAAATCACTTCTAATGCTTTATTCATCTGTAAAACAGAAGGCAGCATTTGTTTCACCCTACTGTGTGCAGCTGTAGGATGCAGTCCAGAGACATCTCAGTATTCTCACATCAGTTGTAAGACATTTTATTTAAATGAAGTCCTTGACCAACCACAGCTGTGTTGCTCTATCAGTAACCAAGGAGATGCAATTCTTAGAAGACAATTATGTTAGGGTTTTAAGAATTGAAGAAAAGGATGAAGAATTCCTTTTCATCAGGAATGAAACTTGTAGTAGTCATCCTATAAGACAATTTCTCAAATGCCTGGCAAAAGAAGTGTGAGAGACAGGTGCGCAAACGTCCTCCCTCCACTCTCAAAGACAATACAGACTGGACCAGACATGACGACTTCTCCTGCACCTTCCATTTGTTCTTTCTACCATGGCTGTGTCTTCTAGTGTGATCCCACTCACACTCTGTGCCAACAGCAAAACCAAGAGAAACAGGCTCTAGTATGTGGTCCCCCTTTCTAATGTGTCCCTAGTCCCTGGATTAGTAGTAATGTCCCATTCTCCCGTCCAAATCTCAGTAATGTACTCAACTTGTTTGTTGTGTGCACTGAGGTCTCTGGGAGGTTCTAGCACACCGGTCACGAGGTAAGCTATAGGGGAGAGGTTGTAGAGCTGGCCTCATAAACCTGTGACTGTGCTCTGCAAAGTGTTAACCTGTAGGAATTTTTGTCTAAGACCTGAAAACCCTCACTGGCAACATGTGTGAGGATTTGTCTTCTTCTAGAGGCCCTCTATTAAAATGCAAATGACCTGTTAAAGAATCCATTAAGTCACTGACTTAGTGTGAATGGATTTTTCCTGGTAGCATAGAGGAATTTAAGATAAACAGATGGTGTGGGAAGAAGAGGAACCATTCTGGTTTTAAGAACATGGAACAGAGATGAGAACATATTTAACACTGTAGTTGACAAGAAAAGTATATATCTAGTATATATGAAATCACTCTAGGAGATAATATCTTCTATGGCTACGGAGTGATTTATATCAGAACACAGCGCAGGACAGTGGAAAAAATAGAGGAGTCATGGCTTCTAGGTTTTCTTGGACAGAGACGGGGAAATCATTTTTTAAAAGGCCGTTATTGGCAACAATGGGCACTTGGACCTAATAAATAGTAAGTTTACTAGGAAAATGCTGTCAGAAAATTTATCATTAGAGAAAAGTCCAATGTTTCCATTGGTATACATGTAGCTAACGATAGTTCAAGGGTAGAATTATGTAAACTATTATTCATCACAATAGTGCCATCATGTGGGCTAGTCTCTCTTTCACCCCATGGGGAGAGGGGCTACTTAAGAGAAAAAGAAGTTTCCAGAACTTCTAAGTAAAATTCCACATATTTTTAAACATAGAAATAGATTGTCTTTGCTATCAGTGATGTCAGCATTTTACAAAAAGTCTTTAAGATGTGGCAGGAATCCTGGACCACATTTCAATCTTTGTGTATCAGTCATAGCATCTTTGATTTGGAGCTAATATGAAGCAAAACCACACTTTCCTTAGGTTGAGGTTATCTTGCTAGGATGAAACTAGTTCTGTGATTTCCTTCCCAGATTTCCCACATCTCACCATGTCATCAACCAAATATCCAAAGAGGTTGCTGGAGTTTCAACAAAAAACAAAAACAAAACTCAACTCAAAAATTAGCATGTAATTCATATTAATTTGTGCTGTAAATCACTTGAGAGGTCATATGTTACTAAAACATGTAAGCTGCACTTTCAAAAACTTTCAACATGTACATAGTTTAAAATAGTAGTCAACCAACATACATATACAATTGGATAAAGTGGTTTTTTAAAGAAAATAAATACAATATCCTCTTCCTTTAACCATACGTGATGCCGTGCTTTTATGCTGCAAACTTTTTAGTAATAGGAAGCTCTAAATGCTTACTAGTGTGAAAACATGTTCTGTACAAGCCACATTGTAGAGAAAGTACGATAAAACACAGAAGTGAGAACTCTGATAACGAAATGTCAATGAACACCACACATCTTGAAGACCATGACAATAAATGGCCAACTTACTTTGGCCGGAAAGAAAGGGAAAAATTAAGAATTTCATGGAAATGTCACTTGCAAAATAAGACCCCCAAAAAATGACCAATTTTTTTCATTGGGTTCAGGAGTTCATCAATCCTTCCCTTCACTTTTTTGTCACCTTCATGAAGTTTTATTAATGAAGAAAGTAGAAAAAATTGTAGGGATTTTTAAGTTTACTTTCTCTTTTTATAATACCATGTAAGCTACTTGAATTACTTGCATTATTAGCAAAAATATAAATATGTAAATATATGAAATAAAAAGATTAACATTTTAAAAAATGACCTCCCTCTGGTGGGGAAGAGATAATCAAACCACCAAGTACATTTTTTTTTTAACATAAAATCTCAATCCTGAAGCATTTCTATCACCTCAGTGACAGAGGCACATTAGTGCCTCCTGGTTTTAATCTCAAATGGCCACCACCCATCATTTCAAATCCACAAACCATAGAAGCTTGATATTTGAGAATAGCCATCTCCTAACAGGACAGATGTGACAATAAAAATGACAATGGATAATGGAAAACAAGGAAAATTCAAGAAGATAACAAATACTAGGAAAAAATTTCAGATTAACATGAGACCCTCCCTAAAAGTAAGTTCATTAACACGAAGCCTGTATTTTTCACGGAATAATTCTTGAGCTAGAGAACTGGAATCACCCACGGTGTTAAACATGCAGTTAACTGGATCCTCTTGAACAAATTTCTCATGTGTCTGGGGTCATAAATCTCCATTTTTACACATCCTTAGGCACTAAAATTTGACAAAAACTGTCTTAGACCCTACGAGTAAAGAGTTTATTTGGAAGTGAGTAAGTACAAATAAGAGCCGCTTATTTCCTTGGGATTCCGAATTCTTTTTAAAGCACTTATCAAGCAAGGAGTCTGACCTTTGAGATAAACCTACTCGTGCAGATCTATCTAAGATAAGACTGATTCCTGCTGAAAATCCAACCTCTACACACAGACATACACACACACAACTCAAATTTTAGCTCTATTCCTTCCCTTCTGCCCTGCCCCCATTCTCCTTCAGTACAACCCATGCTCCTAGCTTAGTAGTGTTGTCTCCCCTCCTGCCCCCCTGCACATCTGGCTTAGCAGAAGGCTTGCTGAGTACACAACTGCACATTTATTGCTGGGGTATTAACATTTCAGTTCAGAGCAACCCCAGCTCAGGGCTGCCCGTGAGAAGGAAGGCATAAGGGACAGAGCTTACTGCACAGAGATTTGCGTTCAGCTTGGAAGCCACAAGTGCAAAGGAGCAAGAAAAGGAGGAGTGGAGGAAAGAGGAAGAAGCTCCAGACTCCCCTGGTTGCAGCTCATGTGAAGGATTCCCTGTAGTGCAGAGATGGCAGTGTGGCTGGGCTAGGTCCTGGACCTTGGTTCTTCTTGCAGGACATCCTGGCATCTACAGCACCCGGGCGTGAGGAAGTAAATCAACCCATCCAACACCATTCTCTTCCCACAAATGAGGTCAGAAACGAGATGGAACAGCAGTCTTTCTACAGATCAGGTACTGCAGGCTGGGGATAATAACTGTTCATTTATTTCCCTGATTACCATATGTAGATATGAAATCCCACTGATTTTCAATAAACCACCCTCTGCAAGTTAACTTACCTTCCTAGTTCCCTCTATGCATCCATATTCTTGATACGTAAATTTTGAGGATGATTTTTTTTTTAATTTCCCCACAGCCCAAAAAATATTGTTTGGCAGAAAATCAAAGGCTTTTTCTATCATGTCATGCAATTTCTGTCATTAGTTAACATGCAACTATAGGGATCAATTACACACACTATATACAAAATCTTACCATGCTGAATTGCACCCCAGATACTAGTTAAGTCTTACCCCAAATTACCTCTTTTAACTAAAAAAAGATCAGGTATTTAAATAAAAACTTCAGGCAAGGCTGGAAACAGCGAAGTATTTCATCTTTCCTGCAGACTGTAAAAGTGATCCATTCTCTCTGCGATCGTAGGCTTTGTTACATGGGCAGCACAGGGGAAAGGGAGGGAAGGGAGGAAGGGAGGAAGGAAGGAAGGAAGGAAGGAAGGAAGGAAGGAAGGAAGGAAGAAGGAAGGAAGGAAGAAAAAAAGGAAGGAAGAAAAGGGAGGGAGGAAGGAAGGAAAGAAGGGAGGAAGGCAGGCAGGTTGGCTACAATGTCCTTGACATATTATACTTTAAAAATAGGGGAGCCCTCTCCCCAGTTTATCTATAATGAAGCAAGCCAAGCCTCCAGGATGCACTACATCTGGACATTAGGAAAACTTGCATGGGGAAAACTTCTGGGCGGAAATGAAGGTGATCTCTGAGCTGGATTGCAGCTGTATATGACCCTGACATTTATTTCCCATAATTCTTGCCCACAGGAAACATATCCTTTAAGAAACTGAATAAAATCAAGTTGGACCTTCTCAAAATCTGCAAGCTCTCAAGTTCGCAAGGAAGCTCACATACCCCAACATGCAGTGCAAGCAGTGAGGTATTCAAGCGAGGAGCGGCGGAAGGCAGTCCATCTTGAGAGTGCATCTGGCTGTTCCTGAGCCTGAATCCGACGCGGGGAGGGCGCGGTGGGAAAGCAGGGAGAGGGGAAAGCCGCGGCTGTAGAAAACCAGACACCCCTTCAGGATCTAGGCTGAGCGGTAGAACCCGATCCCACCCCCTCGCCTACCTCCAGGCTCCAGCAGCATCCGCGGGCGTCCTCCCCTTCGCTCCCTCCGCAGCCGGGGACACACGGATCCCGAGCAGCCCGGAGCTCGGGTCCCGCAGAGCGCTCCTGCCAAGCGCTGGGCTCGATTAGTTAGCACGGGAGAAAAGGGGATTAAATCCAGTTTCCAGGCACCCGCGTCCCAGAAGGTTCCGGCGCCTGCTCAGCGCCCTCACGCAGCTCTTTCTCCCGGCGAGGGGTGGCCCCGGCCGACAGCAGGTCCTCTCTCGTGCTCCGGCTGATCGCTCCGGTCTCCGCCGCCGCCACACCGAGCGCCCCGCTAGCCACTCACCGCGCAGCGAGCAGGCCTGACCACGACCGCGCGGGCGAGGTGGAGGGATGGAACCCAGAGATTTTTCGGGGAGGGAAGGGAAAACTTTGATGTTGGAACCGCGCACGCAGGACTGAGAAGACACCAAAACAAGTTGCAGGTGCCGGGGAGGGGGGGGGAGGACGCTTTCACCAGCTGTGGGAAAAATCACCCCTCCCCAAAATCCGGGAGAGGAAGCTCACTGCTCCGTGGGCGATCCCCGAGCGCACCTCGTCAGCTCTGGTCCTCGAGTCCACCGGAAAAGCACAGGGCTGGGGAAGCACCGCGGGTCCTCTCCTGGGGTGCAAATACCAAACGCGCCTCCCGCTGGAGAGGCTACCGCGGACGTGGCGCCAACGCAGTGAGGGGAGCCGGAGCGCAGACGCGACTCCTTTCAGGCAAAGTAACTGCTACAAAGTGTGCTCCCTCCTGCGCAGGGACCGACCCGTTTAAGGGCCCGAGCGGACGTCAGCACCAGCTGAGCTGGCTGGGTGAGCGCCAGGGCTGCCCGCGGGCTGGAGCGCGCAAATCTGCTCGCGCCCGGAGAGGGGCTGTCTTCGGGGAGCACACAGTGCTGGTGGCGCTGCGGAGTGTCAGCTCCCCGAGCCCATCCTCACAAACTGTCTTCCGCCGGCATTGTGCTGTGGGTGCGTTCGCCGAACTGAGCCGATCCAGAGCTGCGTGCAGAGGGATCTGGCCACTGTGCGCGCGCGCACCCGGGATAGGGTCACCGAGGCGCTCCAAACCTGGTTTTCAGGGAAATCACTCTCCTCTTTCGCTGGAGTCTGAGTCATCATTTGGATTCATTTTGCAAAGTTAGTTGAAATCCACGGGGACGCCTGTTAGGTGAACGGGATTAGATTTCCCAGTCTCGAAATCCCAATCCAGATAATCTCAAATCTTCCCCTACCCCTACAGGCTTCCTTCCTAATCCAGTCCTATGAATACATGAAGCTCCTTGAAGCGTTCCAGTGATCTTTACTCCTTCTCTGAGATGATTTGCATGCTTAGATGTCCACTGGGAACCCAAGGGCCTTTGCACAGTGAAGTCGCATTTCTTAGAGTCCTATGTTACTCTAAGTGGCATTCTCTAAGGTTTTTGTTATTTCCAGGTTGGTGGCGAGGAATTAAATTCAAAATCAAATATCATGGGGTTGGGGAAGGAGTTTGTTTCTTCATCCTGTGTAAGATAACTGATGGCCCCCGGCTAAGCTTTCCATTTTTTGCCAGAACAATAATACATCAACAGTATTTTTAAAAGTGTAGTGTAAGATGAAACGGAGGTGGAGAAATAATTCAGAAGACAGGAGTCACAAATCCGCGGCTCCTTCCTAAACTCTTCATCAGGACAGAAAAAAATGACAAACTGAGCACACTTGTTAGCTGTCCTGGCTCCGTTCTGGGCACGCGGAGACATGCAGTGTCCAGCGCAGTGAACGAGAGTTAACAGAACGGGGAGCCCCCAGCCCAGAGAAGCCTGTGGCTGTCAAGGGCCAAGAACCCCTGTACCCCCCAGCTCTGGTGCGCTCCAACCTCACCAGGGCGGACTCCCTTGGACCACAATTACTGGAAACCTTTTTAAAGTGGAAAACGCAAACTCCGCCAGAGAGCGGCTCCATGTTTGTTTGGTCCAACGCGTGCGGCGGCGTGACGGCTCTCCCTCTAGCGGCCCAGCGCGGGAAACGCGCGGGGTGCGTGCGCGCCGCGAGCGTGCGTGCCCGTGTGCGTGTGGGAGGTGGAATCACCGCGACCGCTCCGGGACATCTGCGGCTCCCCGGCCCCGCCTCCTCCTGCCGAGAACTGTCCCCCTGGGCAGCTCAGGTGGCCCTTCTGGAGCCTCCGGCTCCAAGCGCTCTGCGCTGCGCGGGTCCGAGCCGACCTTATGGAGACCCGTCTGCGTCACGGCGCTGGAAACTTTGGAAACTAGCAACGGCCACAGTGTGTGCTCTTTGTAGTAAATGTACCCAGAAAGAGCAGAGACCTGGGGAGCGGGAAGGGGAGCAGGACGGGAAAGGGCTTTAGGAAAACATCAGTAACAGAGATCAAGTGATTTTTTCTGCAAACAAACAGGGTTCCCGTGAAAATCCCTAAGTCTGGGGACAGTCGTTTCTTGCGCTGGCACCAATACCCTGCACTCCCGCTAGGTTCCGGGTCTTCCAAACTTAGCGCTCCCTCCAAATGCTTTTGGGATCGGGGGAGGGCTTAGTCACAGAACAGGGAAGACTGTCCCCAACCCCATCTCCACGATCTGTGTGGCTTTCTGAGCGGCCGGTTACTGCCGGAATCACCACCTGTGACCAGGACAGGCGAGAGAGAGTAGCCAGTCTCCCGGTTCCATTCGTGACTCCGAGTCAGGGTACGGAACAAGGGGTGAACAGGGACCCAGGTGGGAACGCCGGCGGGGCCACGTCTCCGGCACGGCCCGAGCAACCGGGAAAGGCGCTGGCACCACGTTCCTGCCCGGAGGCTCGGGTGCCAGCCAGGCTCGGGGAGGAAGGCGGCACCTCGACGCTTTGGACACGGATCCTCCCAGGCCCCACGGCTGGACCCGGCGGCGCCCTCTGCAAGGTGGGCGGAGAAGGGCGCCCTTGGCCGAGCGGAATCCCTGTGGCCAGGGCGCCCGGAAGCTTCTCCCGCGCACCGAGAGAGGGCGCGGGCCGAGCGGGATCCCCCCGGGAGGCGCGCCAAGCGAGCACAGCCACTCGGGGCCAGCGGGTCCTCCCGGGGAGGGCGCGCTCCGCGAGCATAGCCACACGGGGTCAGGGGGGACCCCCGGGAGGATGCGCCCCGGGAGCATGGCGGTATGGCGGGCACACCCGGCGGAGGGCGCCCTCGGCGGCGCCGGGCCGGTAGGGGAACTGCGGCCGGGGCTCCCCATCGACCGCGCCAGATGTCCCGCAGGCCTGAGCGGTCGGCTCCAAGCAGGAGCGCCTGGTGAACGCAGGAGGCCGGCACACCCCTGGTGTGCGGTGCCTCCTCCCACATTTCCCTCCGGGGAGGCCAGTCTGTTTCCCAGCGAGCTTCCCAGCTCCTGCTGGTTCCTTTGACTCTGACCTGTATTCACCTGCACCCCGCGCTGGTAGCAGGAGACCTTAGAGAGGGTGGCACAAAAGCGCGAAGAAACAAACTTCCTCTTGAATGAGCCCCCAAAGATCAACTTTCTCTGAAGGTGCTCATTCTCAGAGCAGAGCGGACTTAGCGAGCATGCCCTCACTGCCTTTGTTATTCTCATGCTTTGACAAGTCAAAGACAGATTTGTGGAATTGGATAGACTCACAATTATTTTCGCTTCTATAAGCTAATCAATACATTTATTTTCTGTCCTAAAATAGTGAAACTATTGGTGTGATACATAGAAAAGTTACATATTAATATTACTTAATTAGATTAAATTTGCATGATAGTAAACAATATTGAATTTCCATTTATTATAACCTACTTTTGTTTTTTTATTATTAAAAGTCTCTAACTTTTATTTTTTTTAATTTTTT
>NW_028039892.1:0-481 GCF_054177405.1 Leptonychotes weddellii | reverse complement strand
TACATGTAAGATACTGTGTAGTTTCCCATTAAATATCTCTTTAAGATACCGAAGAGATTGAGAAGAAACCCAGTAATGGCAAGAGATTGAGAAGAAACCCAGAGTAATGGCAAAATCATTAGGTAATCCCAGAATGGAGTCTCGAGTCAGAAGAAAACCTATTTCTAACTCTGATAGTAAATTTAATCTATTAACCTACAAAGAAATCATTAGCATGGAAGTTAAGAAAGAGAGGCAGTTGGCTTATCCTCAAGCCTGAATTTATCTTAGGGTTGAATAAGTGGAATAAAGAACAAAAGCACACATTGGCTTTTTCTGCCACAAACTAAGCAAGCCAAAAGAAAGAAGTATTAAGAAATTTAAAATGGTACCTCCTAAGACTCCATCAGTCAATCCAGAAACTTCAATAGCAGTAGTGGGCACCAGCAAAGAGAGAATTTAACAATGCAAGGAAGGAATAACAAGCTTTAGTTTTTGAGAG
>NW_028039891.1:0-481 GCF_054177405.1 Leptonychotes weddellii | reverse complement strand
GACAATTGTCAATATGTCCTAAGTTGGTCATTTTGCATATGCTTGTGCTAGTCCGATGTGTCACGTGCAGCTAACAAACTCAAGAGATCTCCATGGGCCCTGAGCTGTGCTTCCTGTCCTGCACACCTGCCCATCTCACCTGGGTGCTCCCACCACCTCCCAGCTCCCTGTTCTTTTATTCCATGTCCCTCAAAAAGTATATAGTCTGGTTTTTGTCGTTTTAAAGTTATAAAAATATGCATCATGTGCTATGTAATGTTTTGAGATTGACTTTTCACTCAGTTATATACTGCTGTGATTTATTCCTATTATTGCCTACAGATATAGTTCATTCTTTTTAATAGCTGTAAAATATTCTATGGTGCAAATATACCACAATTTATTTCTCTGTTGTACTGTTAAAGAGCCCTGTAACACCTCTCATTTTCTTTTTCTTTCTTTCTTTCTTTCTTTTCTTCCTTCCTTCCTTCCTTCCTTCCTT
>NW_028039890.1:0-481 GCF_054177405.1 Leptonychotes weddellii | reverse complement strand
AGAACTAATGATGTAATGTATGGGGATTAACATAAGAATAAAAAAAAAAGATTAAAAAACAAAAAAACAAAAAAAAAAAGAAAAAAAAAGTATGCACCATTCATATCTTCTGGTATAAAGGGATGGCTACTCTTTCTGTTCATTTCAGTTTCTATCAGATACTCCTGACCTACAAAAACTGACCTGTCTTGTGTTTGGCTTATTGGAGTTATCCTTTTTCCATTTAAGGAACATTTCTAAATCACTTCCTTTTTGTCCACTCCATGACTTTTATGCTTAGTTTTTCTGGTTTCTCAAACCAGTTGGTTTTATTTACTGACTTCCAATGATCACCTCACTATTTCTTTTGACTATTTGATTTTTTTAATTGCCATTGGATTTTAATGTTTGATGCATAGCTTCTGGCCTCTGTTCTCTATTTCCAAGTTATCAAGGTAAAAGTTCCCAACTTCTGAGCTTTATTTCAGAACATGTCCTAACA
>NW_028039889.1:0-481 GCF_054177405.1 Leptonychotes weddellii | reverse complement strand
AAACAATTAAGAGATTTCCATGCAGACTATAGAAAGTGAAGGGCATCTCAAGTACAGGCATGTATACAAACATGACATAAGAATTGAACCATGTGTTTGGAAAATTTCCCATTATTTGACTAGAATATAACCTCAGTAGAGCAGGGATGCTTTTTAATTTATTTATTTTTAAATTTCTTCCTAGGTCCTACTACAGAGCCTGGCTCACAGGGGGTAGTTATTTACTTGTTTATTTATTTTAAAGATTTTATTTATTTATTTACAAGAGGTGGGGAGGGCCAGAGGGAGAGAATCACGAGCAGACTCCATGTTGAGCTTGGAGCCCTACCTGTGGCTCGATCTCATGACCCTGAAATCATGACCTGAGGAGAAATAAGAGCCAGACACTTAACTGACTGAGCCACCCAGGTGCCCCTCACAGTTGGTGTTTAGTAAATCTTTATTTAATTAGATGTAAGTGGCTGAAACACATAATCTGAAG
>NW_028039888.1:0-481 GCF_054177405.1 Leptonychotes weddellii | reverse complement strand
GTAATCTTTTTAACCAAGGTTATGGGAACAATCGAATAGCTATATGCGAAAAGAAAAATATAAAACAACAAAAGAACTATCTACACTTCTCACCATATGCAAAATGTACTCAAAATGAAGCACAGATCTAAATGTAAACTGTAAAATCATAAAACTGCTTTAAGAAAGCACAAGAAAATGCCTCTGTGACCTTGAGTTAAGATTTCTTACATATAACTTCAGAGCCATGATCCATGAAGAATAAATTGATAAACTGGACTTCACCAACTTTAGAAACTCCTGCTTTCAAAAGACATTTTTAAGAAAAAGAGAAGATAAGGAGGCGGAGCAAGATGGCGGAGGAGTACGAGACCTGGATTTCATCTCCTCTCAGGAATTCAGCTGGATAGGGATCAAACCATTCTGAACACCTACAAACTCAACAGGATAGGGATCAAACCATTCTGAACACCTACAAACTCAACAGGAGATCGAAGAAAGG
>NW_028039887.1:0-481 GCF_054177405.1 Leptonychotes weddellii | reverse complement strand
GTCTCTCATGGTTCATCTCCCCCTCCGATTCCCCCCCTTCATTCTTCCCCTCCTGCCAGCTTCTTCTTTTTCTTCTTTTTTTTAACACATATTGTATTATTTGTTTCAGAGGTACAGATCTGCAATTCAACAGTCCTGCACAATTCACAGTGCTCACCATAGCATATACCCTCCCTAGTGTCTATCACCCAGTCACCCCATCCCTCCCACCACCCCCCACTCCAGCAACCCTCAGTTTGTTTCCTGAGATTAATAATTCCTCATGTCAGTGAGGTCATTTACTTTTTCTAATTCATTTATATTCTGGTCTCAACTGTTTGGTTCTATCTTTCCTATGAATTTTTTTTTGTTATATTTCTAAGTCCTTGAGTTCATATTTAACTCATTATAATTTGGGTTAAAAATGAAAATATGTAATATTTAAATTTCCTCTCTGAAAGAAACTTTGACCATTTTTGAGATTTGGTACATAGCTTTTTCA
>NW_028039886.1:0-481 GCF_054177405.1 Leptonychotes weddellii | reverse complement strand
TAATAACATTGTATGGTGACAGATTATACCTACATTTATCATGGCAAACATTATGTAATGCATAGAAATGTCAATTCACTATGTTATGAGCCTGAAACTAATATAACATCTTATGCCAAATATACTAAAGGACATTTTTTTTTAAAATTTGTCAACTGAAACATACTCCAAAACTGCTAGTTCCCCACATCTTTATTTTCCTCTGTATTTAGAAAGAAGAAAGAATATTTCTTCCTTAGGACTAAACCTGTGTATATTATCTATTTCTTAAAAAATTGCTAGCATTCTTTGGCCAAATAAAAAATAATCAACATGGTCAAATTATGCAGAAACTTTCATAACCATGATAATTTTTTTAGAATTTCAGCCTAAAAATTTATATCTATCTCTGTTTTTACAACATTACAGAGTCTACAAGACAACAAAAATTCTAAACAGCTTTGAGAACAAATAAGATATTGTTATTTAAAAACATAAAGCC
>NW_028039885.1:0-481 GCF_054177405.1 Leptonychotes weddellii | reverse complement strand
TGTGCAAAATTAACGTATGGGGCCTCTCTTTAAAATCATGAAGGATGTTGAGCCGGCGACGGCCGGGCATTAGCCCAGATGCAGGCCGTCTGTGCGCGGGCCCCAGGACAGGAGCTTTGTGCCGCTGTGCCGTGGGCTGTCCCCGGGATGGAGCCCCGGTGTGCGCCTCCGCAGAGGGCCCACCACGCGCCCGGCTCCATTGTCCAGGAGCTCACATTCCAGTGGAGGAAGAGCTGGGGTATGGGGAGGGCAGAGTGGGTTGAGGGGTTGGCTGTGGCAGGTGAGGGGCCGTCTGGGGAGGTCACCTTTCACAGATCCCGGAGGGGGCAGAGCCGAGTCAAGCAGCTGCTTGGGGCAGTGTCCTCGGCCGGGGGCAGCCAGCGGGGAGGAGCACTGTCCGTCCGCTCGGGCTGTCTTAACCAACGCGCAGACCCAGGCTCAAACGACGGCAGCGTGCTCTGTCCCAGGGCTGGAGCGGGAG
>NW_028039884.1:0-481 GCF_054177405.1 Leptonychotes weddellii | reverse complement strand
TATCAGTTTGCTTCCCAATAAAACAAGAATTCATCTGATTTGTTACCAGGTCTTAGAGATCCACCAGGATAGGAAGTAGTTCCGTGTTTATAACATTATTTCCCATTTCATGCCTGGGATCCTGAAATTCCTCCTCTTGCTACATAAAGTGAGAAAATGAATTTTCAATCACAACAGTCACTGTATAACTTATGAGGACGTTGCTGGAATTGAAGTGCAGGGTGTGTGTGTGTGTGTGTGCACGCGTGTGTATTTTCTTAACTCTGATATTATTCCAAATGTATCAGGGAATTTGGAGAGTCTGATAGCGCGAACCACCATGACCGCCCTGCTGTGATGGTCAGCACACACTCTGAGAACCTGATTAACAGCTTGACCGGCCAGCCTCTGGCACCCAGAGCGAGGGGCCCTGGCCGCGGCTCTCAGGCATGAGAGTGGGTTCTTCCAAAAGCAAACAACCTTCAACCCACGGTCTTCATTT
>NW_028039883.1:0-481 GCF_054177405.1 Leptonychotes weddellii | reverse complement strand
CACTTAACCAACTGAGCCACCCGGGCACCCCTATACTATTCTACTTCTGTGGAGGTTTGAAATTTTCTATAATAAAAAGTAATATACACACATACAAAGTGGGAAATTAAAATGAAAATCTTGATGTAGAAAAAAAAGAAGACAAACATTTACTCTAAAAAGTTTATTATAAAAATATTATTTTCAGGGTGCCTGGGTGGCTCAGTTGTTAAGCATCTGCCTTCAGCTCAGGTCATATCCCAGGGTTCTGGGATCCATCCCCGCATCGGGCTCCCTGCTCCACGGGGAAGCCTGCTTCTCCCTCTCCCACTCCCCCTGCTTGTGTTCCCTCTCTCGCTGTGTCTCTCTCTGTCAAATAAATAAAATAAAATCTTAAAAAAATTTAAAAAAAATAAATAAAAATATTATTTTCTCTCCAGTGAACCTATAAATTCCAATGTGATATTTTGAAAACATCAATATGATCCTTAAATTAACCTGA
>NW_028039882.1:0-9735 GCF_054177405.1 Leptonychotes weddellii | reverse complement strand
GATGACTTTTATGATATTGAGGTATGTACCTTCTATCCCTACACTCTGAAGAGTTTTGATCAAGAAAGGATGCTGTATTTTGTCAAATGCTTTTTCTGCATCTGTTGAGAGGATCATATGGTTCTTGTTTTTTCTTTTATTAATGTATTGTATGATATTGATTGATTTGCAGATGTTGAACCAACCTTGCGGCCTAGGAATAAATCCCACTTGGTATGGTGAATAATCCTTTTAATGTACTTTTGGATACTATTGGCTAGTATTTTGGTGAGAATTTTTGCTTCCATGTTCGTTGGGGTATTGGTCTTAAAACATTATAATTTTTTTAACTTACGAAGAACTTTTTTGGGGATGGGAAATATGGAGGTCAGCTGACATTTCATTGCCATCCTTTAAAACTGAGTTTTTATGGATACAAAATAGGATGAGAGAAATAAATAAGTCACCCATTTGCCTATAATCCTCCATTAATTTTTAATTTTTGCACTATATATCAATTCTTATATGTGTTCTTTCTTGTGGATACTTCTTATGTCTCATTCAGAGTGTTCTGGCTTACTGATTTTATTCCTTGTTTTGTTTAGGATGAGACATGTGCATAGATCTGACTATAGATATGGATGTATTTATAAATATAGATATATGATTATGTAGCAAAATAATCAGTGCAATGCTATTTTTAACTAATGTAATTTGGTAAATATGCATTTAATATTTTTCTATTTCACAGTTACTACATTTCTGAACAAGTTTATGATGTTTTTAATCTGATAATTTTTAGGATAATGAAATAAATGTATCAAAACAATAATAAAACCCATAATGTTTAATATAATTCACTAACCTTGTCTCTATTTCTAGTCAATCAACCAGAGACTATAATAATGTGTAAAAGACTGGATATGACCTAGCAATAAGCTAATAACAATAGCCATATAACCCTCTTGGACACTAAAAAAATATGTAAAATTAGGGAAATTTTTTCCGTAATTTTTTTCTGCTGTTAAAAGTGCTTACAATGAAAAAATATATTTTGTAACTCACTATTCTGAATAATATGTTTCTGTGTGGTTAGTCTAGAAACATTTTTTTCATTGTATCCATGAGATTTTCATTATGTTTTCAATATATTAATAATTCATAGAATATGAAAAATAAAGAATATAAATGATACAAAGAATAACAGAACTATCTTCATTTGAGTATCCCAGGAGATGAGCAAGATGTCTAATTTTTTCTCAGTATAAACAGCTTCCCAGAATGACTGGAAGAAATCGTGTTTTATCTTTACTCAGGATTTTCTTATACATATTATTACAATGGCTATATTAATTTTTATGCACACCCATCCATGAATTTACTAAAAAAGAGAGTGCATGTTAGAGTCTGTCCATATTTTCATATCCATTTTAGTTAACTGAATACATATAATTCCTCACATATAGGCAAAGTATTATTTGAATTATTTGTATATATATACAAATACAAATAATATATATAAACATGTTTGTCATAGACATATATACACTATATGTGATATATATATATATATATATATATATATATA
Organism: Leptonychotes weddellii; assembly: GCF_054177405.1. Classification (NCBI taxonomy): domain Eukaryota; kingdom Metazoa; phylum Chordata; class Mammalia; order Carnivora; family Phocidae; genus Leptonychotes; species Leptonychotes weddellii. The sequence continues at coordinate 8,168 of NW_028039882.1, read as the reverse complement.
TATAAAATGGCTGTATTTTCCTACATCTGTTACCAAAATAAAAGCCAACAGAATAAAGAAGAAAGGCAAGAGTTTACAAGAAAAGTATTTTCTCTCCTTCTCTTGCCACTGTCAAGTGTGGATTCCAAACTTAAGACTAGGAACTTCTTTTAGTTTTCCTAGAAGTCTCTAATGTTGATATACAGATCCATTCTTCAAAAGACAAGTTAAGGGTGTCTATACTCTAAGTTGAACAATTGGACATTGATCTAATTGAACCCAAGTGATATTGATTACCTTTATTTATTTATTTTTTTAAAGATTTTATTTATTTATTTGTCAGAGAGAGCACAAGCAGGGGGAGTGGCAGACAGAGGGAGGAGCAGGCTCCCCCTTGAGCAAGGAGCCTAATGTAGGACTCGATTCCAGGACCCCAGGATCATGACCTGAGCCAAAGGCAGATGCTTATCCTACTGAGTCACCCAGGTGTCCTGACTTTATTACCTTTAATAGAGAATTAAGACATCTCATTTTGATGTCAAATGAACAGAAGGTGAAAAAAAAATCAGCAGATTCCAGAAATTTTGGAATAAAAAACATTCCCTTGAATTTTACCCTTTCACTTTTTAAGTGTGAAAAAGCTAAAACAGTATCTTTAGGAGACATACAATAGGAGATGCTAGTGAAAATTTCATTGCAGATCCACACTATAAGTCATAAGCCTTATAAAATCTTTAAAATTTTCCCCATTCAGGGGTGCATGAGTGGCTCAGTCAGTTAAGTGTCCAACTCTTGGTTTTGGCTCAGGTCATGATCTCAGGGTTGTGGGATCAAGCCCCACATCGGGCTCCATGCTCAGTGTGGAGTCTGCTTGAGATTCTCTCTCCCTCTCCCTATGCCCCTCCTGCTCATACTCTCTCTCTCTAAAATAAATAAATAAATCTAAAAAAATATGTCCCCTATTTATAAACTATATAAAATAGTTTGTAAATAAACATACAGATGTATGCATAATATGTATGTTTGTATTTGTATATATACAAACATACATATATTTACATTCATGTGTATAGATACATATATCCATACATATACATATAAACATGTATATAACACACATATAAATTTAAATAAATATAAATTTTAAATGTTCTGATATGGCATGTCCCAGTTTTAGTTTGGTTTGGTTTATTTGGTTGGTTTTTAACTTGTAACACTGTGTGCCAGTTTTTACCAATCATTATCTCAAAACTTATAATTAAATGCTTCCATACAAACTTTATAAACTTCTAGTGCTCAAAATTATGATTCTATAAAATAATTTTCTAAACTCCCCCAAATTATTTGAATATCATGGTGATGAATAGTTGTTTTATCACAATCTATATTTTGTTATGTCAGGTGTTTTGGAAAGATACTTAACTATCTCTTAATCTGTTATTGATAAAACTAAATTAAATTATAGAGGTGGTATTAAGTTAAACAAAATTACTTGATAATATTGGCATGAAACACATGGAGAAAGTAAAAATTACATATAAGGTAATGTCAGAGGGAATAATGGAGTTTGGACTCCAAAAATAATCTCCTCCATAGAAGCTATAAGAACAATGACAAAAATTTCCAAAACTAACTTTTCCAAAACTCTGAAAACTGACCCATGGTTTGCAAAACTCCAGGGAGCACTTATTAAAGAAAAATCACTTTGATAAAAGTGAGCTTTGTGGCATTTAACCAGCTCTGTTCCCATCCTCCTTTCTTCAGTTCCACAGTAGCCTTGAAAACATGCAGGCCTATAGTCATGGCGAAAACCAGAAGCCTAGCAGCCACTGAAAGGGGAAGAAATAAATTAGACTCCCCCCACAAATCTTCACTCCCTGAGAATTGTCATAACCAACGCTGCCTGGCAATTTCTTAGAAACCCTACTCACAAAGGTTATCTTTATTTCATCTGCCTTAGAGCCCCTCTAAGGTGAACAGCCTGTTCTCAGTGGTGCTTGTCAAAAACAATCTATAGGAATTGTTTAACATGACAGCTATCTGAGGTGGTAATAACAGTTGGGGCAAACAACAAACTCAACAAAGGCCATCAAAGGTAAAGCTGGCAAATAAGATGTATGATGTCCCTAGGGGATTTAAAAAAGGACACATATTTCTGGGGATCAAGAAATCAATGCACATGTGTAGGGCTGTATGCATTTTTAGGAGAAACCTAGAAAGTTCCTAAGCTCTCAGCTCTGGCTCTCCTTGAGGGTCTGACAAACTGGAAGTGAATGCTAAGACAGAGTTGCAACTAAATTCCTATATGAGAAATGATAGCATGCATCAACACAGAGAGAGAACCCCTGCGCAAAAGCCAAGAGACTTAACTGTATTTAAGCTTTGCAGAAAATCTCCTTTCAATCATTAGCTGACCATTAAGCTAAATGAGCAGAAACTCAGAGATTATACATGACAAAGAATATATATGCTTTATGGAATAAGAACATTAAAGCTCTTAATAATTCCTGAAGAAGGGAAAATACTGATTCAAGAATTTACATGTTAATGATTAAAAATGTCTGGGTTTCAACAAGAAATAATGATAAATGCTAAGCATCTAGAATGTTTATATACAAGAGAAAAAAAATCAATAGAAAAAATAAGAGGGAATTCAGATGTTCAATTTTTTAGACAAAAACATTAAAATATCTATTTCAAATATGACATCAGGAAACCATATCTAAATAATTAAAGGAAAGTGTGAGAATAATGTCTGACTAAATAGAGAATCACAACAAAGACACAGACAGTATGAAAAAGAACCCAATAGAAACTCTGGAGTTGAAAAGTATAATGACTGAAATTAAAAAAAAAAAAAATTACTAGAGTTCTCAATAATATATTTGAATTGGCTTAATAAAAAATTAGCAAGCATAAGATAGGTCAGTTTAGATTATCTAGCGTGAGAGACCAAAAGAAAAAGAATGAAGAAAACGAAGAGAGTCTCCTAGACCTATGTGACAGTATCAAGCATACCAACATGCACCAGATAGGAGTCCCAGAAGGGAAGAGTGGGAGGAAGAAGCAGAAATGATATTTGAAAAAAATGCCCCAAATTTTTCAAATTTCATAAGTATTCATATACATATCTAAGAAGCTCAAATGAATTTCAAGTAGGATAATTTCAAAAGGTCCAGACATAGATGTATTGTAAGCAAACTGTTGAAATCCAAATACAAATGGAGAATTTTAAAAATAGCAAGAGAGAAGTGATTCATCATGTGAAAAGGAATCCTCAGGAAGTTTAACAACCAGTTTTCATCAGAAACTAGGAGGCCAATACGGAATGGCATATCCTTCTATCCTGGGGGTAGAAGAGGAGCCAAAAAACAAAGAACAAGAAAAAACTCTTAACCAAGAATTCTATATCCAGCATAAGTATCCTTAAAAAATAAAGCACAGATAAAGACATTCACAACAATTAAAGGAACTTCTTCAGGTATGAATAAAAGGGCACAAGACAGTTAAGTTCACATGAAGAAATAAAGAGCAAATGTAACAAAGAATACATGTAACTACTTAGAAAAATATAAAGACAGTGTATAATCATGATTTTTGTAGCTCTTTTTATTTCCTGTATGATGTAAAAGACAACTACATAAAGTTGCCTTAAAATTATAACACTGTTTTGATGGCTTATAATGTGTAAAGATACCATTTTTATGACAATAATAGCACAAAAGAGTGAGGAGTTAAGGGAGCCATGAAAAAGCCCAGTTTTTATAGATTACTGAAATTAAATTGAAGTTAATTCAAAGAAGACTGCTAAAAATTAGTTTAAAGGAAAAATATGGAAAAATATATATCATGGAAGCAGGACCAAAAGAGAGCTGGATGGCTGTGCTCCTATCAGACAGTTAAGGCAAAAATTGTTACTGAAGACAAAGAGATGTTTTATAAACATAAAATGTCAATCTATTAGGAAGATACAGCAATTGTAGACATACATACACCTACAAACAGAGAGCTGGAATCCATGAAGAAAAACAGAATTGAAGTTAAGAGCAGCAGAAGGGAGAGGGAGAAGCAGGCTCCCGCTGAGCATGGAGCCCACTGTTGTGATGATGCAGGGTTCGATCCCAGGACCCCGGGATCATGACCTGAGTCTGAGCCAAAGGCAGATGCTTAATAGACTGAGCCACCCCGGTGCCCCTACAGGGACAAGTATTAAGGACAATGAGGGGAAAGAAAAACTCTCATACTTGGCTTGTAGGAATGTAAAATGGTTCAGCCAACACAGTGAGTTGCATTGTGTCCCTCAGAAATTCATGTCTACCCAAAGCATCATAATATGACCTTATTTGAAATAGAGTCTTCAAAAAAAGAAAAAAAGAAAGATGAAAGAAAATTTTATTGGAATGCAGGACACACACACACAAAAAGAATAAAAGAGAAAAAATAGAGCCTTCACAGTTAAAACTAATTAAGGACTTTGAGATGAAATCATCCTGGATTTAAAGTGGCCCTTAAATCTTATCACTGATGTCCGTGTACAAAGCAGAGAGGGACAAGAAGGCACCGGCGGGGAGGAAGGCTTTGTGAAGATGGAGACAGAGACGGAGTTTGGCTGCTGCTGCCCAGGTCGCTAGGAGCCACCAGAAGCTGACAGAGGCAAGAACAGCTACTTCCCCATAGCCTTAAGAGGGAACATGGACCTCTTAATGCCTAGATTTTGGACTTCTATCTTCTGGAACTGTGAGGCAATAAATTTCTGTCATTCTAAGCCATTGTGTTTGCGGTATTTTCCTATGGCAGTCCTGGGTCAGCCACTTTGGAGAATAACTCAGCAGATTTATAAAGTAAAACAGAAGTATTACATGATCTATTAATTCCACTCAGAGGAACACAAAAAATATATATCCACACAATGTCTCATGCATGAATGTACACAGAAGAATTATACATAATTGCCAAAAAAGTGGAAACAACCCAAACGTTCATCAATTGATTAATGGATAAGCAAGGTGGTTTATCTACACAATAGAGTATTACATGCCCATAAAAAGGAATTAAATTCTGTCACACGCTACAGCATGGATGAATCTTGAAAATAGTATGCTAAGTAAAAGAAACCAGACTCAAAAAGCCCTGTTTGTATGACTGTGTTTATATGAAAGGTCCAGAATAGGCAGATCCATAGAGACAGAAATTAGATTAGCGGTTGCCAAGGCCTGGGGAGGAAGAGCATGGAGCATGACTAATGGTACAAGGTTTCATTTTGGGGTGAGGAAAATGTTTTGAAATTACATAGCAGTGATGGCTGCACAAGTCTGAAAATATATCAAAAATCACTGAGATGAACACTTTAAAATGGTAAATTTTATGGTATGTGAACTGTAGTTCAATAAAAATAAAAATACATATATATACTACATTATTCTAAACTTTACAGAAATCACTTAATCTTTTATCTTCTGTATGCCCTTTTTATAATTTGGCAACTAATCAAAATCCACTCATTTCCAATTTTTGGGATGTAAAATATCAAACATAGTCATAGAGTGCCATTTGCTGTCTAAAACTCCATCCACATAACATTACCCACCGCATCTGATGTTTTCAGAAACCCAGCTGCTCTATATGTCCCATTAATTATTAAAATACTTTGTGCAAATTACACTTGACTTTTCTAAATTTATTGTAATTAGACCTATAGATTATAAAATATCTATTCACAAAACTTGTGTTTCATCTCTCATTTACATGCAGAGTAGCAATGGTAAAGAGATTAGCATTTTTTTCACATTTAATGCTCTTTTTCCCTTATCAAGTTAAAGAGCTTAGTAACTTGCTTTCTTGTGGTTCTCATATTAAATAAATAAATAAATATAAATAAGTAAATAATCAGTATAATCTTATCCAGCTATTATTTTTTCTGTGCAAACTTTCTTTGATCATTGGTTGTTCAGTGTACTAATTTGTCACGCAAGAATAAATGATGCAATACTAACCCACTTTAATCATTTTTATAGGAAAAGCCCTACTATGGACAGATTGATATAAAATAAAGTTATGGTCACTTCAAGTATTTATCCAATTTTCTTTATACGAATACAAAAATCTTCAGAAATGCACAATTTGTATGTCTCACTGAATGCACTTGAAGAAATTATACATTTCAAGATTACTCATGGTAAAAATGTACTTGTTTTAGGGCGCCTGGGTGGCTCAGTTGGTTAAGCGACTACCTTCAGCTCAGGTCATGATCCCAGGGTCCTGGGATCGAGCCCCACATCGGGCTCCCTGCTCTGTGGGAAGCCTGCTTCTCCCTCTCCCACTCCCCCTGCTTGTGTTCCCTCTCTCGCTGTGTCTCTGTCTGTCAAATAAATAAATAAAATCTTTAAAAAAAAAATGTACTTGTTTTGAAGGCTTCCTTTACAGTGAGTATGTTAAATAACATGTTCATTGATTGTTTACTATGTACAGTAAAGTTTGAAGTACTTACACACTTTTAAACACCTTTAATCTTTATAACAATCTTAAAAGGCATTAATAACATCTCCATGTTACAGAAAAGAATTACGTGGCACAGAAATATCAAATCTTTGCCTAAGATTGCACACATTAAAAATGACACAGGACACAAAATCCACTCCTCTGGCCTCAGAGCTCTCCCTCATCTTGACTGTCTTTATGAAGTAGTATTGGAGAGTTTTTTGGAAAAGCAATTATTCTCATCCTATAAAAACCCCAAAATATGCAAACAAACAAATAAACAAAAAATCTTTTTCACTCTAGTCCAGTATATATGATTAATTCACTCCCCCACACACTGCCTTCACATTTAACCAGAAATCATAAGACCAGGGATTATTACTGAGAACAAGTTTTAAATTTTTCTCCATATATTTGCCACATTAGAGTATAGTATTGTTATGGCATGAATGTTACTAGAAACTCCAGAAACATACTATTCATTATATTGATGTAGCTATTTTGATTCAGCATCTCCCTTGAAGTTCAAGTGACTGCAATGAATCTTATAGCTAACCTTAGTTGTTCTATGAAATAATACAAAATGGACTAAAATGAATTAAGTCACCACAAAGAAATTCTAAATGGAAAGGTCAAAGAAGTTTTCACTCTATCATTAATGTACATCATATGCTCCTCAATTCATACATAATAGTGACAATTCATGCAAAGCATTTTTGAAATGCTTTAAAGGTTTACCCTGGAAGTCATTTTCATCTGAAATTATCTAAACGGAGATCCATCTACAGTAGATAGTTGTTTTGAAGGATAGTTTCTTATAGTATATTTAATTCAGCCTCATGGATCATTGAGTATTCACAAAGAATTCAAACTCAAGTCTCCAGTGACATCTTAGTATGTAGAAATCTTTTAAAAGGGAGTCCTTTGAAAATATGTTTCCTGCCCTACTCAAATTTAATATTTGTAGTAACTTGTCAAACTTACAGATAAAATTGATAAACAACACAGTTTATTAGTGAATATACTGTAGTTTTATCTAACAGTGATTGCTTTCCCTTCAAAATCCTCCGTAATGTCGAAGTGTGTTGCCTACACTAACCTTGTGGTTTATATCAAGAATGCATAAATACAAGTATGTGTATAGAGAAATTTTATTGTGCAAAAAAAAAATAAAAACACTCAGAAATATATACTTTGTATCATATTCTCAAACTTTATTATAAAATATTAATTTTAAGGAAAAATATTTATTGCAATTAGGCTTTAGAAATAATTGACTCTTGGCAGTAGTTTATAAAATTTACTATTGAGTAACATATGTACTATTACCACTAAATATTTGGACATATTTCTCTCCAATTGTATATATGACTTGAATACTGAAGGTCATTACTTAGGTTTGAAAATAACGCGGGGCGCCTGGGTGGCTCAGTTGGTTAAGCCACTGCCTTCGGCTCAGGTCGTGATCCTGGAGTCCCGGGATCGAGTCCCGCATCGGACTCCCTGCTCGGCAGGGAGCCTGCTTCTCCCTCTGACCCTCCCCCCTCTCATGTGCTCTCTCTCATTCTCTCTCGCAAATAAATAAATAAAATCTTAAAAAAAAAAACAAATAAAGTATGCCAGAACCATGGGGCGCCTGGGTGGCTCAGTCGGTTAAGCGACTGCCTTCGGCTCAGGTCATGATCCTGGAGTCCTGGGATCGAGTTCCGCAT
>NW_028039881.1:0-481 GCF_054177405.1 Leptonychotes weddellii | reverse complement strand
CAGCCCAGTGTCCCACTCGTAAGGGACAGATCATCAGACACAGGGGGTCCGGGTATGCAGGTACCTGAGTGGTTCTGTGCCACTCGGTGATACACTAGTTCACAATGAGCAAAAGCTCTGTCGACTTCACTTTGAATCCCTCACCTAGAGGACACAACTAGAAATGTAGTCTTTATGCCTCCCACACACTTCCTTAGGGGTATACGCACAGTATTCTGACAGTCTGTATAAGATGTCCCTATCCTGATCTACTGGACCACCAGAGAAACAGGAGAAAACAGATAGTTTGCTACAAGAGGAAGCACCAAGGTAAGATATGGCCACCGTCAAGGCCACCCACTCATCACATGGGACTAACTGCTCCGAATGCTAGGTGGGACTCCAGGAAGAATGCAGAACTTTCCAAATGCAGCCATCAGCCCTACCAGCTTCCTGTAGGCTCATTTTTTTTTTTTTAAGATTTTATTTGAGAGCGAGCAAG
>NW_028039880.1:0-481 GCF_054177405.1 Leptonychotes weddellii | reverse complement strand
GGATTAACATAAGAATAAAAAAAATGTTTATTCACAAAAAAAAAAAGAAATGTCTTTGCTTTTTCTAGTTCCTGTATTCTAATTCTTTTGAATGTAATGCATGATTACTGCAGCAGACTGAATGTGTCCCCTCAAAATTCATCTGTTGAAACTATAATTCCATGTGATGTTAGGAAGTGGGGGCCTCTGGGAGGTAATTGGGTCATGTGGGTGGAGCCCCCACGTATGGGAGCAGGGCCCTTATAAAAAAGGCCCCTGAGAACTCTCTTGTCTCTTCTGCCATGTGAGGATACAACTAGAAGGCAGTGGCTTGCTGTCTCTCTCTCTCAAATAAATAAATAAATAAAATCTTTTAAAAATATATGCAGCAAAAAGAAAAGGACTATATTGGTAATCGTACTGTAACTAATCATAAGAATAAAACATTCACAAAAGGATAGCTGCATCATCAATTGAGATGAACTGAGAGGTAAAATGTTGG
>NW_028039879.1:0-481 GCF_054177405.1 Leptonychotes weddellii | reverse complement strand
ACATTTTCTCCCATTCAGTGGATTGCCTTTTCATGTTGTTGATGGTTTCCATTACTGTGCAAAAGCTTTGAGTTTGATGTTATTCCATTTATTTATTTTATCTTTCATTGCCTTTGCTTTTGGGGTCAAATCCAAAAAATCATTGCCAAGGCTGTTGTAAAAGAACTTATCTCCATCACACTGTATGATTTCAAGCCTCTTAAATTTATTGAGGCTCATTTTATGGCCTATTGATCATATTTAGGAAAACATTCCTTGTGTGCATGAAAAGAATGTGTATTCTACTTTGTTGGGTAGAGCGTCCCAGTGGTAGCCCAGTTGGTTTATAGTCTTGGTCACATATTCTCTTTCTCTTTTGACCTTCTGATTAGTTGCTGTGCCCATTGTTCAAAGTGGGGTATTAAAGCCTACAGCTTATTGTTGAATTGTCTATTTGTCCTTGACTTCTGTTATTTTTTGTTTTGTGTGTTTGAGGTCTTGA
>NW_028039878.1:0-481 GCF_054177405.1 Leptonychotes weddellii | reverse complement strand
CTGGAGTCCCGGGATCGAGTCCCGCATCGGGCTCCCTGCTCGGCAGGGAGTCTGCTTCTCCCTCTGACCCTCCTCCCTCTCATGCTCTCTGTCTCTCATTCTCTCTGTCTCAAATAAATAAATAAAATCTTTAAAAAAAAATTAAATTAGTGTTTTCCTTACTTAAAATACAGAAACAACCACAGTGAGATACAACCTCATACTCATTAGGATAGCTATTATCAAAAAAAAACCAGAAAACAACCAGTGTTGGTGAGAATGTGGAGAGATTGGAAGCCTTGCGTATTGTTGGCAGGAATGTAAAATGGTGGAAAACAATCTGGTGGTTCTCAAAAAAATTAAACCTAGGATTGCCATATGATCCAGTAATTCTATTTCTAGATATATACCCCAAAGAATTGAAAGCAGAGACTCAAACAAATAGTGATACACCAACATTCATAGCAGTATTTTTCACAATAGCGAAAAGACTGAAACAACC
>NW_028039877.1:0-481 GCF_054177405.1 Leptonychotes weddellii | reverse complement strand
AGGGGTGGAATGGATGTCTGTCTGTCTCCAGGCAAGAGGTGTACGTGAGGAAGAGAGAAATAGGGCAACATCCCAGGAGGGCTGGAAATGCCCAGAAAAAATGGAAAGGATTTGCAGCAAGTCCAGAAGATGAGCTACTGAGGATCAATCTCTATTCTTGCTGAAAATAGTACCATGACATGTAAAGAATGTGAGCTAGGTTTGTTTGTACTAATAAGATACACATCTACTACATACATACTGTTTGTTATTTTTAAAAAGTCAAGTGAAAGAGAAATAAGCGTACTCTGAGCTATGCTATTAAAAGCATATACAACCTAAAAATAAGCAGTATTACAACTTTTCTAAGGAAACAAACATAAATAGAAAAAGTACCTAAGAGGCCATGCACCAAGTTGACAACACTGGTTAGATTTGAAGGAAGACAGACCAAGATTAGAAGTTACTAAAAGGAAACTTTAACTTTCTCATTATTGCTTTA
>NW_028039876.1:0-481 GCF_054177405.1 Leptonychotes weddellii | reverse complement strand
ATGTTTGCAATGTTGTGACTTGGAAGAAGAATATCTATTTAGCCATTCAGATGAGAAAACTTGTTTCTCATATACATGTCTTTGTCCAGAGTGACAAAGGTGTCACGTCATGTTAATGAGGATGTGGGCTGGTCACCAGGACAACCAACCTTGTGATCAGAGGGTTGGAACTTTTGGTCCCACCCATGACTTCTGAGGATGGGAGAGGGGCTGGAGGTTCAATCGATGGCCAATGGCCAATGCTTTCATCAGTCTAGCCTGTGGAATGAAGCCTCCACAAAAACCCTAGAGGACAGATTCGGCCTGATGTGTGGAAGTAGAGAGAGCAATGGGCTGCAATGCCTGGAAGGTGGCCAGAACGTGGCAAGAGCTCAGTGCACACCGGCCTCTTTTGCCTTCTATCTTTGGTAGGCTTCAGATCAGCCCTTTGGATTGTTTTTCATGCACTCTGGGTTCAACCCCTGCCTCACTTAAACCATCT
>NW_028039875.1:0-481 GCF_054177405.1 Leptonychotes weddellii | reverse complement strand
CTGGAGTCCCGGGATCGAGTCCCGCATCGGGCTCCCTGCTCGGCAGGGAGTCTGCTTCTCCCTCTGACCCTCCTCCCTCTCATGCTCTCTGTCTCTCATTCTCTCTGTCTCAAATAAATAAATAAAATCTTTAAAAAAAAATTAAATTAGTGTTTTCCTTACTTAAAATACAGAAACAACCACAGTGGATACAACCTCATACTCATTAGGATAGCTATTATCAAAAAAAAAAACAGAAAACAACCAGTGTTGGTGAGAATGTGGAGAGATTGGAAGCCTTGTGTATTGTTGGCAGGAATGTAAAATGGTGGAAAACAATCTGGTGGTTCTCAAAAAAATTAAACCTAGGATTGCCATATGATCCAGTAATTCTATTTCTAGATATATACCCCAAAGAATTGAAAGCAGAGACTCAAACAAATAGTGATACACCAACATTCATAGCAGTATTTTTCACAATAGCGAAAAGACTGAAACAACC
>NW_028039874.1:0-481 GCF_054177405.1 Leptonychotes weddellii | reverse complement strand
AATTAAATGAAAAAGAAGCATGAAAGAGGAACTACACAGATGGGAGCATGTTATAAATTCAAGTAATCAATGATTTTAGGTTTTCTTTTTGACTGATACTAGTTTATAAATTTTGTGCCGCCTCAGTCTACATCCCACGAGTGTGCGTGTGTGTGCATGCGTGTGTGAGAAACTGGACAAACCAAATCTGAAGTTTACGTGGGAATATAAAGGAACAATCCAAATGGAAAGCAAAGCTAATCTCAAAGCTACGGAAATGAGCAATAAGGAAATCTGATCAATGAACTTGCAAAGAGAGTGAAGAAACTGACCAACACATACACCTTTGTTTAACTTATAGGAAAAAAAAGGACACTGCAGAAAAATGAAGAAAGAACAGTGTCTTCAATAAATGGCTCTAGTCCAATTCACGACTATTAAGAGGGAGAAAAATAATTTTTCTCAGTCTCACACTATTCCCTTTTTTTAATGTATGAAAGTT
>NW_028039873.1:0-481 GCF_054177405.1 Leptonychotes weddellii | reverse complement strand
TATTGATGACCCCCTTAATGACTGACTTCTTTGAGGTCTGGTCATTTTCTGTGATTGCACTGTAGCCGCCAAAGAAAAATACTCCCTAACCGGGGCCAGGTGGTCTGGTCTAGTCCCTTATCTCTTGTTCAGTCTGGCTTAGTGGTTTTGTCTGCCAGGAAGTGTTTCAGAGCCTAGTCAGGGGCCCCCTACCTCTCCCAGCCTAGACCTTAACCTTTTCCTTACTCATTTATGATGAGGGAACAGAAGGCAAGCTGAGGGGGCACCTGGGTGGCTCAGTCGGTTAAGCGACTGCCTTTGGCTCAGGTCATGATCCTGGAGTCCCTGGATGGAGTCCTGCATCGAGTCCTGCATCGAGTCCCGCATCGGGCTCCCGGCTCGGCGGGGAGTCTGCTTCTCCCTCTGACCCTCCCCCCTCTCATGCTCTATCTCTCTCTCTCTCTCAAATAAATAAAATCAAATCTTTTTTTTTTTAAAGATT
>NW_028039872.1:0-481 GCF_054177405.1 Leptonychotes weddellii | reverse complement strand
GGCAGCGCCGCCCATGCGTCAATTAGCGATTCGTCACCCCCTCCCCTGGAGAACCAGGCCGCCACCGCTGATCCTGCCCCTGGCCATGGCATCTTGCTAGGGGGGAGAGACCTCTGCAGACACACCTACCCAGGGAGGCCCTATGTAGGGATTCCTGCCTCTCGGCCCAACCTGCCCTGCCCCACAATCTTCTAGAATCCTGGGAGCTGCCGAGCCCCACCCCCACGTGGAATTCCATCAGATATCCTAGGAATGGAGTTGGGAAGCTTGCGGGCCCCCTGCGCCCCTCGAGGGGCAGGGGGCCCAGGTTGGGAAGCGGGGCCGTGCCCGGAGCCCCTCTCCTATGACCCTGAGAGTCTGTCACATTCGGACCTCCGGCCCCGGTGGGCACGCCAAGGTCCACGGAGCAGGGCGAACAGGATGAGAGTGGCAGACCCTGTCCAGAGGACCGTCCAGAGGGGAGGACCTGGGGCTGCCGGGA
>NW_028039871.1:0-9735 GCF_054177405.1 Leptonychotes weddellii | reverse complement strand
TTCTTCCCCCCTTCCTTCCTTTTAAAAAGCGAATTATCTTTTAAAATATAAGGACTATTTTTCTAATGGGACTTTGGTGTAGGTGAGATTAGTTGTATATGTTGGATCTGCATTTTAACCTGGAAGTAAGTCACTTTTCAAAATCAACCCCTCCTCTCCCCTCTTTCATTTGAGAGTTATAAATTCTTATTTCCCTTTTTTAAGCCTGTGAACCATTTAACATGCATGCTTTATTTAAAATCTAGAACTAGGGGCGCCTGGGTGGCTCAGTCATTAAGCGTCTGCCTTCGGCTCAGGTCATGGTTCCAGGGCCCTGGGATCGAGCCCCGCATCGGGCTCCCTGCTTGGCAGGAAGCCTGCTTCTCCCTCTCCCACTCCCCCTGCTTGTGTTCCCTCTCTCGCTGTGTCTCTCTCTGTCAAAAAATAAAAATAAAAATCTTAAAAAAGAAAAAAAATAAAATAAAATCTGGAACTATTAAGTATCTCTACCATTCTCCTTAACACCAATCACTACCTCCTCTCATACATGTAACTGTTGTTCATTATTTGATTTGTGTGGTTTTTTTTTTACTGCCTCCCTCCCAAATTAAACATTGTCATCATAATATTGCTTTGTACATACAGTTAATGCTTGCTTTGATTTTACACATTTTCTTGCCCATTATTGGCATTCAACTCCTTCTTCCATCCCAAACCTGCTTTAGGGGATCATTTATCCTAAATTGAACTTACTATGATCCTGATGATTTGTGTCCTTCTGAATTCTGTGGACTCCTCAGCCCATATCTCTTCAAAAATTGTCTCTTTTCATTCTCTTTAGACTCTGCTCTCAGAATCCAGATTAGACCTATGGTAGACTTCAAATTTTATTCTTTTCTCCTGGATTTCTTTTTTTTTTTTAAGTTTTTATTTATTTATTTGAGAGAGAGAGTTCAAGCTGGGGAGAGAGGCAGAGGGAGAGGGAGAAGCAGACTCCCCACTGAGCGGGGAGCCCGATGTGGGGCTTGATCCCAGGACCCCAGGATCATGACCTGAGCTGAAGGCAGAGGCTTAACGACTGAGCCACCCAGGTGCCCCTATTCTCTGGGTTTCTTTCTTTCTTTTTTTTTTTAAGATTTTATTTATTTGACAGAGAGAGAGAGCGAGAGAGGGAACACAAGCAGGGGGAGTGGGAGAGGGAGAAGCAGGCTCCCCGCTGAGCAGGGAGCCTGATGCGGGGCTCGATCCCAGGACCCTGGGATCATGACCTGAGCCGAAGGCAGACGCTTAACGACTGAGCCACCTAGGTGCCCCTTCTCTGGGTTTCTTAACCTCTAATGAGCACAGATAAATGTTTAGCCAGTCCTCTGAATTTGGTTTACTTTTATAAAGAAGCAAAACAAAACAAATATATATTGATTTATTTGAAGTAAATAGGAGAGAGTAGAGGTATATGAGAATATATGGCTAAAAGACTTTTTTAAAGATGGTACCTGCTTAGCATGTCGATGGGAAGTTTGGACCCTGGAGCCTCATCTCTAGCTACCCCCAAAAGTAAAGGATAGGTGCACCACTGTGCTTTGCAGAATTTCCAAACTCCTGGCCTCTGGTCTCTAACTGTTGCTATGCTGGAGGGAGACTAGATCACTGCAGTTGCATGGGAGTCTAGAAAGTGCAGACTCTTCTGGCCTTTATAATACAGGAAGGCAAGGGGCGCCTGGGTGACTCAGTTGTTAAGCGTCTGCCTTCGGCTCAGGTCATGATCCCAGGATCCTGGGATCGAGCCCTGCATTGGGCTCCCTGCTCCGCGGGAGCCTGCTTCTTCCTCTCCCAATCCCCCTGCTTGTGTTCTCTCTTTTGCTGTGTCTCTTTCTGTCAAAAAAAAAAAAATCTTAAAAAAAAAAATACAGGAAGGCAAGATAGGAAAAAATACAGGAAGGCGAGATGGGATGGTACTGAGTAAACCAAGTTTACAGTATCTGCCATGCATGTAGTTTTATGTCTGGTGATAAGAGAAGCAGAGTGTGTTTCTGTCCATGGGGTCAATGTCCACTAGTGGTATTTAACAGTAAGGTCCATGTCTATCAGTGTCCTGCCCACAGCAGTGACTAGCTGGGTCCCAACCAGACAGTTCTTGGGCAGGTCAGGCTCTGGTTTCTGATAATTTTCCAAGCCCGGTTTTCCAGTCTTCTAGCCAGTTCTCTGAATTCCTCAATGACCTTTCAGAGCCTTTCTGTTGAAGTTAGCTAACATCGGTGTCTGTTGCTGCCAACAGATTCATACCCACCTCAGTCTTACTTTTTACCCAGTCATTTAATGTAATTTGCTGTCTGTAAAGTAAGACAGAATTCAAAACAGAGGCTGGGCTCCACTCCTCTCCTTTTGATTCCTTTTGGGGACTGTCTTCCTCCATTCAGCCTCTGTAACGGGGGTGAAGTAATCTCCACCGGAAGATCAGGCCTAGCCAATCAGAATGTTCCCCCCTCCTGCTCAGGTGATTTGATCACAGCACATCACTCCAGCCAGACTAAAGACACTTAATGCTAGTACAGTCAGTTCTCATTATCTATGATCATTATGTTCTATAAAGTTTGTGGAAACACCAAATTAGAAAGTATGGAACTCTTGCTCCTAGGGGACATAAAAGATTAGGTTCCTATAAGCCTCTGCTCACATTTTCATCAACCAATCGATACATAACCTTGGCTTATATGTTTCTGTTTAGACATTCTATTTAATACATGATTGATTGATTAAGGTTGAACTCACAGCCAACGGCACTGTAACTCATACATGAAGGAGGCTTATCTAACACATGCATTTTTTACATTAGCAGCAGCCTGCTTGCGCTTCAGAACACTAGACGATACTCCAGTGTTATCCTTGGGGGCCATTTAAAATAGTGAAATCAGCAAGAAAAAGCAGAACAATGCCAAAAACATGGCACTAAATAGACTGCAAAAGGGGCACATGTTTACAGGATGAGCTAAAGCAAGAAGGCAGAGTGTTGGCTTGTTGGACCTCAGCTGAGAACTAGTGCATTGGGTGACTCAAAAAAATTTTTTTCTTTCTTTCTTTCTTCTTTCTTTCTTTCTTTCTTTCTTTCTTTCTTTCTTTCTTTCTAGCAAGAGAGAAACAAAAGTTTTCAAGCTTTATTTAGGTTGTACTGGTTGTGCTCACTTCGGCAGCACATATACTAAAAATAGGTTGTACTGGTTACAGATAACATATCTAACCTTATAGCCCACCCATGTTATGCGGCTCCCCCGGGTGACTCAGAATTTTCATCTCCACACATGTCTACAAATGACCTTGAAAGCATGGTGAAAGTGCCTGGTATTGGTTTTTGGGGTTATAAATATATTTAAATGAGGAGGTGAATTCACAGGTCCGTAACCCATGACTAATGATGACTTTTGTTGGAACCAACTTTTGTTGGAAGAGGAGTTCTATTCTGCCAGGGGTGGGCTGAGAAGGTGGGATCTAAGCTGGGGGCTGCCGCTACAAGGTGTGCAAAGCCTGCATCAGTGAAGACAGTACTGAGGAAAGCAAAAGTAAGATGGAGAGATACTTTGTCCAGAAGATGTCTATGAGCCTCTGGATCAAGTCATGCCTGAAGCATGATACCCCTACATTTTACTGTGTGGTAGATCAATAACTTCTTTTGCCTAAAATGGAACAAAAGGCAACTGGTAGAAAGGTCTTAATAAAGGTGTGAAACATCAGAACATGACTCCTTACTTGTTAAAAGGACACAAGTTATCAAAATGTCAAAACTATTTGCAGCTTCTTCCCATCTCCCCTTGTCCCTGGAGGACTACCTTATCAGTATCTTTCTTCCCTCCAGCCCCTGGCCTCAGTGTGAAAACTGGAGAAATCAATGAGTGAAGCAAGGAGGTGGGGTGGGGATTTTTGTAAGAATGATGTGAGGTTATCTGGGAGAGGGCAAAGGAAAATAAGATTAGGGTGGTCGAAAAGAGAGAGGGGAGGAAAGGAAAGACCCCATATGGGTGACTGGTGTCAAAGAGAATGGGGGGCGGAGGGTTTGGGAGGCAGAAATGGAGAAACAATCAGGGCAGCTGCAAAGTAATAGAGGAAAGAGAATAATATTTTTTCTCTCAAGATAAAATATCCATACAGAGGGGTGCCTGGGTGGTTCAGTCGTTAAGCGTCTGCCTTCGGCTCAGGTCATGATCCCAGGGTCCTGGGATCAAGCCCCGCATCGGGCTCCCTGCTCCACAGGAAGCCTCCTTCTCCCTCTCCCACTCCCCCTGCTTGTGTTCCCTCTCCTGCTGTGTCTCTCTCTAATAAATAAATGAAATCTTAAAAAAAAATATCCATACAGAAAAGTGCACAAACTGTAAGTGTTCATCTGGATGACTTGTCACGGTGCAAACCCATGTAACCAGCACTCACATCAAGGGACGTTAGCAGCAACTCACAGCTGCCCTCAAACCGCCTCCCAGTTACCACCTCCCCCCATCACCTGCGGAGAAGAACCACTGTTCTTTGTAAGACAAAATAGATTTATCTTACAAGCTCTTTGAAACCCATGTAGGTGGACTCACACAATATGTACTTGTTTGTAGCTGATTTCTTTCACTATGTCGTCATGTGGATCTGTAGTACTTGCTCTTTAATATTCGCTTGTGTGAATACTCACAACTTCTCTGCTCTACTGACACATTTGAGTTGTTTCCAGATAGTTGGCCATCCTAGTCAAGACTTGATATTTATCTCCTTTTCCTTTGAGCTCATCAGGTCTGTAGTGATACTGCGCTGTGGCTTTAATTTGTGCTTCCTTGGTGACAAGTGGAGTTGGCAATTTTTCATGTTTATTGTATGTTTGAACATTCTCTTTTGTGAAATATCTGTTTCTCCTTCTCCTCCTCCATTTTTCCTCCTCCTCCTTCTTTTTCTTCTCTCTGACAATGAGGTATATAGCCTATCTTCTGGGCATGCCTAATACACGGGTGCTGAAAACTGCAGGTGGTGGATCAAAGGCTGATGGGATCAGGAGAAGAAATACTGGCAGTCAGGTCTGGAGGGGACGAGAGGAGTTGTGTGATCAAGCAAGCCGGGAAATGGGTGTGTGTGTGCTGAGAAGGAAGTTTCTGTAGAAGAGCATGTGACGTATTGACAGGCTAGAATTTCAGCAGTGTATGCCATTCTCCCCAGTGTAAAGCCCCACAGAGCCAAGAGGGCTGGTCTCTCTGACAGTTGCAACATTCTTCCAGGAGAGTCCTGGTGTCATGCACTTCTTGTTTCAGTGTAGGTGACTAAACTGTGGTTTGCTCGATATAATTGTTCATTCATACCTTTATAGGACTGTCATTACATAAGTCAACCCATCGGGGAAAACCCTTCTGTGTAGATGGTTCTTTTTTTGGAAAATATGCTTGCCTAATCTGCTGGACTTACTATTGAGATGTACAGCTAGGTAGGTCCCTGTAGGTTGGGGACTTTTCCCCTCAGACTGGAGAACATTGTCATACCAGGCATGGCCACCAGGAAGCAAGCAAGAGCAGCTGGGACTGGGTCTAGATAGAAAATCAAAGCAGGCTCAAGGAGGGGCACCTGGGTGGCTCAGTCATTAAGCATCTGCCTTCAGGTCCGGTCATGATCCCAGAATCCTGGGATCAAGCCCCACGTCGGGCTCCCTGCTCAGCGGGAAGCTTGCTTCTCCCTCTCCCACTCCCCCTGCTTGTGTTCTATCTCTCACTGTGTCTCTGTCAAATAATAAATAAAAATCTTAAAAAAAAAAAAAAAGCAGGCTCAAGGAATGGAAGGAGGCAGCTAAGGTTCTCAGACACCAGAAAGCAGGAAAACCTCCTAGGCCATAGAGACTGGATTGTCTTGCTGCTGGTCCCTGGTGCTAACTGTGGGGTGGTGAGCACTGAGCCCATGCACACTCTGTAAGTCCTAGCCTGTCCCTTGGTGGGGTTGGCTCCGAACAGACTGGTGCCCTAGCGCCACACTGGTCACCCAGCTGCCCTTGGGACCAGCTGCCACAGTGTGGAGTTGCTCAGAAGAGAGCCTTGGGTGAACCCTTGGAGCCTGACCCAAGGTTACCCTTTGTACATTACACTGGATCTTCCCCATCCTGGCTTCCTTGATCTCTAGAATTTGTCCAAGTTATAGCAAAAGGCCAGCAGCATAGAGATCAGTGTTTTCCCCTGACTGGCAATCAACTCACCTTCTGATAACAGTATCTTGCTTTGCCTGTCCCACTGGGTGCAGCCATGGAAGAATCAGGGCTCCTCCCTCCTTGCCAAATTTGATCACAGCACATCACTCCAGCCAGACTAAAGACACTTAATGCTAGTACAGTCAGTTCTCATTATCTATGATCATTATGTTCTATAAAGTTTGTGGAAACACCAAATTAGAAAGTATGGAACTCTTGCTCCTAGGGGACATAAAAGATTAGGTTCTTGGGTGGGCGTGTGACCCAGCCAGGCCAGTGAGACTGTTTCCTGTGAACTGGAATCTTGAGAATGATAGAAATTGGTTATAGCTGATTTCTCCTGACAGCGGTGTCCTGTGTCTGATGTTTCCTGCTGCCCGGATTCCCAGAACTGTCCTGCTTCTTGTCCCGATTGTGAGCTGCCCGTTCAGCATTCTTTGTATTCTGAGAGTTACCCTTCCAGGGACTTCAAACAAATTCGTTTAAAAAAGACAGCCAGAATGTATTTCTTTTCCTTGCAACTAGAGAATGCTAAGTGACACAGATGGGCCGAATCTAACAAGGTGACATCACATGTAACGGATACTTGTATGAGCCTGACGATGGGTCCAAAACCCACCTGTGTGTGGGTCGGAAGGTGAAAGCGGACCCAGGAGTAGAGCGTGAGGTGAGAGCTTGGGGATTCCCAGGAACGGCGCAGCAGACGCCAGCAAGGCAGTGAGAATGCCCTTTCTCCCCCCAGTTCTGTCTTCATTAATGGGGCATAGAACTTGCCCAAGCCAGGTGATGCTTATGCAGCATCCTGCAGGGTGCTCTGTTCCTACAAGAAAGGCCACTACGGCGAGGGATCTGGACATCCCATCAAAGGCGGAGAAGTCAAGGAGCCGAATGGTTCAGCCTGAAGCCAAGAAAAGGCATGCGGTCTTAAAATGTCACTTTTTCAGTCATCCGACAGTAATTCCTGGCATGTCGGGCACTGCTAGACAAGG
This sequence comes from Leptonychotes weddellii, assembly GCF_054177405.1. NCBI lineage: Eukaryota > Metazoa > Chordata > Mammalia > Carnivora > Phocidae > Leptonychotes > Leptonychotes weddellii. Next base: position 2,580 of record NW_028039871.1, on the reverse strand, counting down.
CAAGACATATTCTGCTTCAGAGAACTAAAGTCTAGTAACCCAATAGGGGGAGAACAGGGCTCTGTAGTAGTCCCTGCTCTGGATGGGGAGTTGGCTTCCTGGAGGAGGGGGTATCTAAGGTGAGTCTAGAAAGATGTGCAGGAAAGAGTTACTCTGGCCGGAGGAGGAGGGGGCACAGGAGATGGAAGTAGCTGGTGTCAGGGCTGTATGGGGAGCGGGCATGGTGTCTCGCATGGAGTGGGGACTGACGGTGAGGGAGTTGGCACCAGATGAGAAAGAGCCTCAGATGTCAGGCCAAGGGAATCACTGAAGGTTTTTTTTTTTTTTTTTAAGATTGTATTTATTCATTTGACAGAGAGACACAGCGAGAGAGGGAACACAAGCAGGGGGAGTGGGAGAGGGAGAAGCAGGCTTCCCGCGGAGCAGGGAACCCGATGTGGGGCTACATCCCAGGACCCTGGGATCATGACCTGAGCCCAAGGCAGATGCTTAACGACTGAGCCACCAAGGCGCCCCTCACGGAAGGTTTTTAAGGAGGGAAGCAACCAAGTGAGATTTGCATTAAAAAAAAAAATCACTGTGGAAAAGATTTGGAAGCAGAGCAAGACTGGAATATAGAAGACAAGCTAGGAGTTGGTTGGAATAGTCTGAGGAGGGAAGGGGTCTGGACTGGTGGAAGAGCAGTGGGGACAGGGAAGGAATCATTGGAGGGTTACTGGGGTGGCAGCATCGGAAAAGATGAGGTCACAGAAGGCCTGTCCACCAGGTAAGACACTGAGTGATGAGGGGGGCAGGTGGTCTTCCAAAGAACCATCCTGGTCATGGCAACGGAAGCTTGGGTGGCCAAATGCCACTTTGGCAGAACAGCCAGACTGTCTGATTTTCAGAGGCTGACACACAGTAACCAAACCCATCAGGGACTGCCTCAAAATTTCAAGTACCAATGTGTTAACTCCCAGTAGAAAATCAAACTTCCGGGCATCTGGGTGGCTCAGTTGGTTAAGCATCTGCATTCTGCTCAGGTCATGATCTCAGGGTCCTGGGATCCAGCCCCGCATCGGACTCCTTGCTTGGTGGGGAGCCTGCTTCTCCCTCTGTCTGCCGCTCCCCCTACTTGTGTTCTCTCTCTCTCTCTGTCAAATAAATAAAATCTTAAGAAAAAAAAAATCAAACTAAATAGATCTTCCCAGAGGGACGGCGTTCATGTGCTGCTCACCAGGTACCTCTATGCACTCGCTCTGGAGGCTGGAAGGGTCATCAGAGGTCACCAAGGGAGAAGGAGAATGAAGGTGTGGGTGTGGGTGTAGGAGTCAATGTAAGGCTATTTATGACGACCACGGGCAACTTGCTGGTGAGATCTGCTGTCCACTGATGCATCCACATTGCCCATGTCCGCTGGATTCAACGCCTCTCACCCTGGAGTGGATAAATTGCCAAATTTCATCTTTCCCTTTGATCTCTGTTTTCCGGACCTTTCTCCCATCCTATTTTGGGCCACTCTTTTCTGTTGATACATTTTTCCACTATAAGCAGTGCCTTATTTCTTACATATTGTGGCAGTTAAGGATGCAAAAGTTGAGAAATAAATTTACATGTCATAGGATGGAGCCCATTCCTGGAGCCCACAAGTGCTCTAAAACCCCTATTTATTATATAAATGTTTATGGGTATTTTTTTACAACTCAGTAAAAGCAGACACGGGGGACGATGAGGAGTGAAGAGACTGTTCCGGAAGAAAAGAGATTTAAGAACCATAACAGGCCCTTAAAATGCATTGTGTGGGCTTGTCTGAATCTCATTCAAGCACATCAGTGGTAAAAAGACATTTTTTGGCAACAGTTATTGAATACCTAGTATTAGATCATGTTGAAGAATTGTTGCATTTTAAGGGGTGATAATAACATTGTGCTATGTGAGAAAATGTCTATATATTTTATCTTATTTATTTATTTATTTATTAAGATTTTATTTATTTATTTGAGAGAGAGAGAATGAGAGACAGAGAGCATGAGAGGGAGGAGGGTCAGAGGGAGAAGCAGACTCCCCGCTGAGCAGGGAGCCCGATGCGGGGCTCGATCCCCGGACTCCAGGATCAGGACCTGAGCTGAAGGCAGTCGCCCAACCAACTGAGCCACCCCGGCGCCCCAAATGTCTATGTATTTTAGAAATGACAGAACATCGGGGAGGGGGGAAAGATGGCGGAGGAGTAGGGGACCCTATTTCAGCTGGTCCCCGGAACTGAGCTGGATATCTACCAGAGCACTCTGAGCACCCACGAAACCAGCCTGAGATGTAAGAAGATCTGGATCTCTACAAACAGAATATCGCAGGCGGTTGGTTTTGAGGTACAAGCGGGGAGCCGTGATTCCATGGGCAGATATCGGAGGATAAACGGCGGCGGGAGGGTGCCTGGCCGTGGGGATCCTACACCGCCGGTGAGTGACAGGCTCACGCGCTGCGGACGGGGCACAGACTCGCAGACTGGTAGCGTCGGGAAAGAACTTTAGGGCAGCCCCCGGGGTGGAAAACCAGACCGGCGGGGTCGCGCACACATGAACAGCAGTCCCCCGGACAAACTGG
>NW_028039870.1:0-481 GCF_054177405.1 Leptonychotes weddellii | reverse complement strand
ACGAATCCCCTCAAATCTATCTCAAGGTGTGAGTTCCTTCTGTTTCCTGCAGGGCCTGTGGTTTTCAAGTACAAAGGCCAGAAGGGAAATGGATGATAGGAGAGTACCCGAAAGGAAAGGCAAGAAACACTGATTAATGCTTCAAAACCGCATCCGCCCCCCAAAATATATCACTTCAGTTGTTCAGTTTTCTTTTTCTCTTTTTTTTTTTTTGATATATTCCTCATTTTCCCTCTCCTTTAGATTCTAAAAGTTTGTGCTAGTTTCCTTTTTCTTGTATTTTTCCCCCCAGATATCTAAGAAGTCAAGAAGGAACCTAAACCAGATAAAGTCTGATCAGCCCCCATAGGATGGGCTGAAAAGAAGCTTTTTAAGAAAATAAAAAAGAGAAAAAGCAATAGGGTGGGCCTAGGCATTTCTGCCACTAAGAATAGCAGCAGTGGGCTCCAGGCTCTCCAGGCTGCCTCCTGAAGCTCATTGC
>NW_028039869.1:0-481 GCF_054177405.1 Leptonychotes weddellii | reverse complement strand
TAGGTTATAAATCTAGGCCCAGCATGGCTCAGGTATTTCTTTGCTCTGGGCTTCAGAAGCCCAAAATCAAGGTGTCTGCTGAACTCGTTCCTTCCTGGAGGCTCTGGGGAAGAATTCATTTGCAAAATCTTTCAAGTTGATGGCATAATTTAGCCCCTTGGAGCTGTAGACTTGAGGTTCCTGTTTTCTTGCTGGTTGTTGGGCGGGGTCACTCTCAGTTAGAGAGGGTGCTGCACTCCTTGGCTTATTGGCCCTCTCCCTCTGTCTTTTTTTTTTTTTTTTGCATTTTTTTTTTATTCTTATGTTAATCCCCATACATTACATCATTAGTTCTAGATGAAGTGTTCCATGATTCATTGTTCGTGCACAACACCCAGTGCTCCATGCAGAACGTGCCCTCCTCAACACCCACCACCAGGCCAACCCATCCTCCCACCCCCCTCCCCTCTAGAACCCTCAGTTTGTTTTTCAGAGTCCATCT
>NW_028039868.1:0-481 GCF_054177405.1 Leptonychotes weddellii | reverse complement strand
TTTTGGTTTTTTAAAAAGAGAAATGTGAAATATGTGTATACAATTGATAGTTAATCCTTAACTATTTCAAATGTTTTATCATCTCTTTTTTAAAGATTTTATTCATTTATTTGACAGAGAGAGAGAGAGCGAGAGCAGGAACACAAGCAGGGGGAATGGGAGAGGGAGAAGCAGGCTTCCGCCGAGCAGGGAGCCCGATGTGGGACTCGATCCCAGGACCCTGGGATCATGACCTGAGCCGAAGGCAGACGCCTAACGACTGAGCCACCCAGGCGCCCCGTTTTATCATCTCTTTATCTGGTTTCTAGTTAGATTAGTAACAGATATTCTAAATGTTTTTCTCACGCATATATATATATATATTTAAAGATTTTATTTATTTATTTGAGAGAGAGAGAGATAGCAAGAGCGGGAACACAAGCAGGGAGAGTGAGAGAGGGAGAAGCAGACTTCCCGCTGAGCAGAGAGCCCTATGCGGGGC
>NW_028039867.1:0-481 GCF_054177405.1 Leptonychotes weddellii | reverse complement strand
AAGGCCTACTATCCCTCCAGTATTTGTAAGTTAATTAATCATTTATTATGACTTTTTAGTTATCTATAAAATAAATATGGGGTTCAAATTAGATAATTGCGACAATTTCTTCTAACAATAAAATTCTACAGTTCTGTAAGTCTGTAGGGCCCCAACCCATCTCTAGCATTAAATATCTTCTATGCGTTTTCAGTTTTTTTAATTTTATATACAAGATATAGACAGAAAAAGACCCTACAGTTATAGAGCAAAAGGGGTAATGAGGTCTGAGCAATTATGGATACCCATATGAACCTTGTTTCATAAGTGTTCATATACCATCTGCTTACATCTATATTTAGTTTATGGCTCATGGATCAAATCCCGCCCATGGTCTGTCTTTATACAGCCTATGAGTTAAGAATGATTTTTACATTCTTAAAGGGCTATAAAAGAGAAAAGAAGAGAAAGAGAAGAATATGCAACAGAAACGGCATGTGGC
>NW_028039866.1:0-481 GCF_054177405.1 Leptonychotes weddellii | reverse complement strand
CACAATAGCCAAACTGTGGAAAGAGCCAAGATGTCCATCGACAGATGAATGGATAAAGAAGATGTGGTATATATATACAATGGACTATTATGCAGCCATCAAAAGGAATGAGATCTTGCCATTTGCAATGACGTGGATGGAACTGGAGGGTGTAATGCTGAGCGAAATAAGTCAACCAGAGAAAGACGTGTATCATATGACCTCACTGATAAGAGGAATTCTTAGTCTCAGGAAACAAACTGAGGGTTGCTGGAGTGCTGGGGGGTGGGAGGGATGGGATGGCTAGGTGATAGACACTGGGGAGGGTATGTGCTATGGTGAGCGCTGTGAATTGTGCAAGACTGTTGAATCACAGATCTGTACCTCTGAAACAAATAATACATTATATGTTAAGAAAAAAAAAAAAAAAGAAGAAGATAGCAGGCGGGGAAGAATGAAGGGGGGAAATCGGAGGGGGAGATGAACCATGATAGACGATGGA
>NW_028039865.1:0-481 GCF_054177405.1 Leptonychotes weddellii | reverse complement strand
AAAAAAAAAAAAAAGCTTAAAAATTGCTCAAATTTGGGGTGCCTAAGTGGCTCAGTCAGTTGGGTGTCTGCCTTCGGTTCAGGTCATGATTCCAGGGTCCTGGGATCCAGCCCTGTATTGGGCTCCCTGCTCAGTGAGAAGCCTGCTTCTCCCTCTCTCTCTGCCCCTCCCCCTGTCTGTGCTTGCTCTCTCTCTCTGTCAAATAAATAAATAAATTCTTTAAAAAAATTTTTAAAAAATTGCTCTAATTCTAGGTTGGTATTAATTTCCTCCCCAATATTGTTGTGTTTTTTTTTTTTTTTTAAAGATTTTATTTATTTGACAGACAGAGACGGCGAGAGCAGGAACACAAGCAAGGGGAGTGGGAGAGGGAGAAGCAGACTTCCCGCTGAGCAGGGAGCCCGATGTGGGACTCGATCCCAGGACTCTGGGACCATGACCTGAGCCGAAGGCAGACGCTTAACAACTGAGCCACCCAGGC
>NW_028039864.1:0-481 GCF_054177405.1 Leptonychotes weddellii | reverse complement strand
TGGGCCTAGCACCTGGGACATGGCTGGCATGCAGTGAGTGTCCAGGCCCGTGGAAGGACCCAGTAAGCCCCTTGGACCCTCGTCATTCTTCCACACAAAGCCCAGCCTTTCCTTTCTGCAGAATTTTTTTCTCCAAGTCGTGGAGCCATTTGTGGTTAGAGTACTCAAAGATGACTTTCCCATTACTAAATGCTCTTAATCTAGTCGTGAATGTCCCCTATCTGCTTTGCTTCCTGTCTGTGGCCAGTGAGGGCCAGGGGTCTGGGCTGGAGCAGACACCAGACTGGATCTGGGGATTCAAGGACTGCCGCTCAGGCTGAGGTGGGGACAGGACCCTTGCCAAGGCCACCAGCATCCCTTCACCTACAGCCTTACCCCTCCGCACAACCCTGGGAACAGAAATGATGCTCATCCCCATCTCCCAGATGAGGACAGTGAAGCTCAGAGAGACAGTGCCATGCCCAGGATAGCACAGCCTCTC
>NW_028039863.1:0-481 GCF_054177405.1 Leptonychotes weddellii | reverse complement strand
GGGGGGGGGAGATTTCAAATCATCTACTTCAATTTCCTTAACAATTTTGGTCTCTCTTCATTCCTACTATGGCATTTGTGTTTTTTTGTTTTTTTAAAGATTTTATTTATTTGAGAGAGAGCGAGTGAGAGAGAAAGCACAAATGGGGGGAGGGGCAGAGGGCGAGGGAGAAGCAGACTCCCCGCTGAGTGGGGAGCCCGACGCAGGGCTCAATCCCAGGACCTCGGGATCATGACCTGAGCCGAAGGCAGACACCCAATGACTGAGCCACCCAGGCGCCCTCCTACTATGGCATTTTGAATTTGTCTTCATATTTTTCTATAACTTCTTCCATTTTCTCAAGGTTTTCAAATTTACAGGTACAGAATTTTTTTATTTTAATCTTTTTATGGGTTTGTAGTTATATTCCCTTTATCATTAATATATGGATCTTCTTTCCCCCCATTAATCTTAGGAGTTTATCTATTTTACCAGTTTTCTT
>NW_028039862.1:0-481 GCF_054177405.1 Leptonychotes weddellii | reverse complement strand
ATGGTTTTCCACCCTCTCACTTTCAATCTGGAGGTGTCTTTGGGTCTAAAATGAGTCTCTTGCAGACAGAATATCGATGGGTCTTGTTTTTTAATCCAGTCTGTTAGCCTGTGTCTTTTGATTGGGGCATTGAGCCCATTTACATTCAGGGTAACTATTGAAAGATATGAATTTAGTGCCATTGTATTGCCTGTAAGGTGACTGTTACTCTATATTGTCTGTGTTCCTTTCTGTTCTATGTTACTTTTAGGCTCTCTATCTGCTTAGAAGACCCCTTTCAAGATTTCTTGTAGGGCTGGTTTTGTGTTTGCAAATTCCTTTAGTTTTTGTTTGTCCTGGAAGCTTTTTATCTCTCCTTCTATTTTCAATGACAGCCTAGCTGGATATAGTATTCTTGGCTGCATATTTTTCTCATTTAGTGCTCTGAATATATCCTGCCAGTCCTTTCTGGCCTGCCAGGTCTCTGTGGATAGGTCTGTTG
>NW_028039861.1:0-481 GCF_054177405.1 Leptonychotes weddellii | reverse complement strand
ACATCAAGGATGATTCTCATTGTGTTTAGTAAAGATAATTGAATGGATTGTGGTAACATACACTGGGATTATGGAGAGCAACTGGCTTGTTTGGAGTGGGAGATAGAATTAGAGAATGTTTTGGATGTTGTATAAGTTTCCTAGGGCTACAATAACAAGTACAATAAACTGGGTAGCTTAAAATAACAGATATTTTTTTTTTTTTTTTAAATGAAGGTAGGGAAGTCTGTTCTTTAAAGATTTTTATTTATTTATTTATTTGACAGAGACAGAGACAGTGAGAGCAGGAACACAAGCAGGGGGAGTGGGAGAGGGAGAAGCAGGCTTCCTGCTGAGCCGGGAGCCCGATGTGGGACTCGATCCCAGGACCCTGGGATCATGACCTGAGCCGAAGGCAGTCGCTCAACCAACTGAGCCACCCAGGCGCCCAACAGATATTTTTTTCTCTCACAGTTCTGGAGGCTGAAAGTCTGAAATCAAG
>NW_028039860.1:0-9737 GCF_054177405.1 Leptonychotes weddellii | reverse complement strand
CATTAAAATTGTTACTGTTTCAGAAAAATTTATTTTGAGAACCTAGAGCCATATTTTAGAGTGTTCATAATTATGTGAGATTGTACTGAAGAGAGTATATTTGCTTTTGTTTTCCTATTGTGCCTGTTTATACTGTTGCAAAAATAAAACAACCAGAAATTAATGCATAAGTGTCATGAAAACTATTTTGAAGGCACAGACTCCCTCTTGTAGGCCCTGCATTCTTCATGTTGTCCTGTGGGGACTAGGAAAATATCTTTAGCTTAGCTTTTAAAGGGCATTCTCATCAGAGTGAGGTTGTAAGGCATATGTGGTTTCAGGTTTAAAGCACATGAGGAAGCTTGTCAGCAGGAAGATGATACAAAGAGACGATAGCAAAGTGTGCATTCAGAACCCAAATAGGAAATGTGGTTCAGTCCTGCTGTGGTCTATAGTGCTGATGTCAGGTGATACCCAGTCAACATAAGAACAATTGGTGAAAATAAAAGATTGAACTACAGATGTTAAGTTTATACAAGCATCATTATTGTCTAATTTAAAACTCTTCAAAAATGCATCTCTATTTCGGTTCATCATTAAGACACAGGTCAGCTATTCCCAAGGAATATCTAACAAAGGGTCATGCATAAATATGTCATCCAACCCATGAACACTGTTTGTAACATCCTCTTTTATATGTCTTGCCTTGGTATTTGGGCAGCTTGGAGTTTGGCAAATGCCTCAAAAAGGGAAAATGCTCACAGAATACAGAGCTCAATTTCAGCAGTTTCCTCCTTTCCAGCATCTTCTATTCTCAGGTTCTGACTTTTTGGTAGTCCTGAGCTCCAATTATTTTCAATGAGACAGCCAAAAGCTCTAAGTTACTACTTCTTTTCAGTCTCAAAGTTTACACGGAGAGTCTTTAACTTTTCTACGGGAAAGAAGTGAGGAATGCAGGACTCACCTAAACACACCTTCCCTCTCTTCAAGATCACTGTCCTTCAATTACTGGGAACCATTATTGTTCTCTGATGCCTTACATCATTGTGTGTGTAAGTGTATTTTATCTAACTACCACTACACTGTCACAGTTGGAAGAGGAAGTTTTGACACTTAGTTTTTAATTTTTTTCTATTATGGTCTCTACAGCTTTTATTATTTCCTAGTATCATCCTTCAATACAGCCTTAACATGAATAATTGAGTATCAGACTTGTTAGAAATGTCTTGAAAAATGCAGGAAAGAATGAACCATGATTAAGGACAAAAACAAACTAGGAAACACTTAGAGGAGCATGAAAAGGCATTGATGTCAGAGCCAAAGTCAGTGGGAGGTGTTCTGAACAAGAGGTGACAGAACCAAGTAAGAAATATAACCACTTCTTTCCAAACTAGGGTTTTTCAGAAATAAGCAAATGCTGTGCAGTTACACAAGATATGGATTTGAGCAACTGGAGAAATTTAGTTTGAATTAGATCCTCTCTAGGGTAAAGCCCTGTGAATCATTCTTTCTTATATGGATAGCAGTTTTGTTCTTAATTTTCCTTACTCTATTTCTTCTGGATTCCTGATAGGGTTATGTGCTCCTTATAATACACAGTTTTACTTCATCTTATCTTGTGAATGGCCACAAATTGATACTAATTTTAATTCAACTACCTTCTTTTTTCCCCCAGAAACTTTTGAGGAATCCACATTTCTGGTAATCCTTGGTATTTAATGTCCATTTAACTCTGGGTCTCAAAAAATCAAGGATTAAATCATGGAACACTTCATCTAAAACTAATGATGTAATGTATGGGGATTAACATAAGAATAAAAAAAAAATTCTTTTCCCAACTACAAAAAAAAAAAAATCAAGGATTATTTCTTATAGGATCTGAGAACTACTTATGGAGGCCTGTAGTAAGTAAATAAATGCCACACCATCTCAATGTACTGGGTATTTTCTGTGACATGTGCTTTACAAACATTATTTCATTTAATACTCATAAAACAGATAATGTAACATTATCTCTATTTCATAGGTGAAAAAACTGAGATCTGGTGAGGTAAATAGCTATCCTCCAGTGATAAAATGGACAAAACTAATATTTGAAAAAGCTGATCTTAGAATTTTCAAGTACACAAAGTCTGATTTCTTGCCAATTGTATCTGTTGGTGAAATTTAAGTTAAGGACCCAGTTATTTTCAAGCCCTTACCTAATGAAGGTGATGAAAGATGCATCCCTATTTTATACTAAATCATTCTCTTCCTGAAGTATTCCATGTATAGATATTTTAGGGGGAGATGATTTGAATGCTTTAAAAAGTACATGTGCTCTAAAATAGATTCAGGCAATTTGACAGGATGGAACTGTCAGAAACTAATTATTATTAATTTTTATTTGTATTCTATCTGAATAACAACCATCAGGTTTATTCGCACAAACAACTGAATCATCCACTGTAATAAATTTACTTCGGAGAAAATAAAACTGGGGGAGCTTCCTATTTTACAAAGAGTGGATTATATTATCATAATAGCCTATTATTCTCTATTGAGAATTGGCAGCTCTAGTTCCATATAGCTTTGATATCGCCAATAACCTGGTATGTGACAGTATAAATCATATAAACTCTATCTGCCTCAGCTTTATCAAGTAAAAAATTAGAGGTTTGGTCAAGATTATCTCTAAGGACACTTACAGTTTAAAAAATTATCTCTTGCTTTATATATTTATATTTGCGTATGTCAGTGTGATATACAAATAACAATGCCCTGTGTGTGTGTGTGTGTGAGTTCAATTTTGCCCACAGTACAGAATTCCACATGTAATGTAATCTAAGTACAAGACTTAATTTTTCAATGTCTATAGAAATGCTGCATAAATAAGGAACCCAACTATACCTTGGGAAGACAGATTAAGTCTTCAAAAACTAGGCATGAGCTAATGTTTATGGAGTAGCTGAAATGTAGTTTTACATCGTAGAACATAGATAAGACTTGGTCTAGAAATCTTATGACCTAAATGCTTAATATAAGAAACTCCTAATCCAGCCAGGCAATTTCAGATATCTTATAATCAAAGCTAAGAAACATTAGATGTTTTAATAGCCTTACAAATTTAATAGCCTTAGGAATGTCTATAATTACGCATATTAGCAGCCAAGATGTCTCTCAGCCAGAGGCACTCAAGCCTTTAATAGCCAGCAAGCCACTTTGAATAGGGTTGAAAACACTTTTAAACCTTTTGGGGTTATTAGGGATAATTAAAAGTGGTTGAAAGTGTATAATATCATTTATCAAAGCACAAAAAGCTATGCCATAACAAATATATCACAACATTAGCAAATCCAATTCATATACTTCATTCATTGGTTAAGATATAACAAAATAAAATAATCTGAGTATCCTAAATAAAAATATTATTTTTAGATTTTATTATATATAATCTATATTATTTAGGTTATATTATATAAAACAAATAAAATGTAGGTATATATGCATAAACACATTGATATATATATTTAAGCAATATATATATGTATAATATGTAAAAATTATATGTATAATTATATATATATGTGTAACATATATATATATAATAGCTAATGCTTATTTGCTTATTGCCCAAAGTTATGAAGTTAGTTGACCTGCAGGGACACTGTCTTAACCCATTATGTCACTTGTAATATTAAGTCATTGTTGTGCTATACACACACACATACACAAATAGAGTTATTTCATCTGTGTAACTTCCACTGAATAGCTAAAGTGCTATTGAAATAAAGTTTCTACAAATGTTATTCCAATGATGGCAGCCTATTTTTGAAGTTAAGAGCCACTATTTTACTTTGACCTAGATTCACAAGGAAAGCCTGCCCTGCATTGAATCACTGTCACTATTAGTGATGACTTAAGTGCTTCTCATTGTTTTAATCAGGGGAAAGTTATTATGTACAAAATTTTTAAAAATTTGAACACTATGGGATTAAACTGCCTGATATAACCTATAGTTCCAAGATAAGTAAACAAGAGTGACTTCAATATATTAACTATTAAATTGCAGTTGGTTACAATTTGCAAAAAGTTATAAAGAGCAATCTCAGGCTATCTCCAAGCACATGTAACATATTTAGTTATGCTAAAGGGAATTATGTGTTTACTAAATAATTTAAAACTGATATGCAAAACACTTACATGGCAACAAACAGCTCCATCATTCATCAACAAAAACAAGGTCAACATACTTCTTCTTTCATCAATAAAATATTTATTTGGTCCTCTTCCTCATGCTTTTTCTATAACTATAAAAACTTCAGAGAGCAAAACACACAACTGGATGGAAATGAATTCCTTAGGAAGTAGTTGAATATCTAGATGGCTGTCTCAGCTCACAAAAGAAGTATATGCTACTATTATTAATTTGATTTACAGTTTAAAACCCAAATCTTACATACTCAACCAAATAATAAGGTCGATAAATAGTTAATTCTTAGTATGCTGGTATCATTCTATGATACTTCACAGAGCTAAGTAGAAAGTTTCCTTTTGCTGCATCCCAATAGTGTTTCTACATGTCCAATGTGCTGTGGCACACATTAAGCCTGCTCTTCATCAGAAATTAGCAGGCCAATCATGTATAAAGAGTAGAAATTACCCAAATCATGCCTTTTAAGGGGCATAGGGAATGGCCTCCTCCTTCTCACAACCAAACTTTCAGAAATGCTTTATTCATTATTGATTGCCTCACATTTCTAAATTTCACCAATAGGTTTCATGTTTTCATATGCAAACATTCAGAAGGATTAAATAAACTGTTCCCACCTTAAAGTCAACATATTTGATTTCATCATTACCTTAACACTTGGCAGAGATTTACAGCTCTGAGGGGCAGAGAAACAAGCAAAAGAAATAGAACAATGGGGAGCTGGTGATTGATCATCTTGGTTTTGGCATGCCAGTGGAGATCATGGGAAGAGGGTGAACAGGAATTACATGAGGGTGAGGAAGTGCTGAAAAGAAACTGTAGTTTAAAGTCATCTGGGAGACATCCTTGTAAGCAAATAACTATTCATTTACATATTTCTAAGATATTTGCAGGAGGAGACCCATACACCCTTAAACAGAATGGATTTTGTCTAATATTGTGAATATACTAGAAATACTTACAGGGGTGCCTGGGTGGCTCAGTCGTTAAGCGTCTGCCTTCGGCTCAGGTCATGATCCCAGGGTCCTAGAATCAAGCCCCGCATCGGGCTCCCTGCTCCACGGAAAGCCTGCTTCTCCCTCTCCCATTCCCCCTGCTTGTGTTCCCTCTCTCTGTCAAATAAATAAAAATCTTTAAATGAAAAAAAAGAAATACTTACAGAGTTTCTACTACATCAATAGTATCATTGTATATTGCTTATTTTATTTTTGGGCAGGATATATATGTATAGTTTTTTGAATTATTGGAACTAATCACTGAAAAAGCTTACTTAAAACTCCTTCTTTTGGGAGTTTTGTTACTCTCATTCACTGGTCTCAGTGAGGCAGCATTTTGTTAAAAGCATCCTGATCCAGGGAAACAGCACTTTTGAAAGATATGGAAAGAACCTAAATGTCCAGATAGATGAATGGATAAGGAAGATGTGGTATATATGTACACACACACAGAGGAATATTATGCAGCCATAAAAAAGGATGTTATTGTGACAACGTGGATGGACCCAGATGGTATTATGCTAAAATAAATCAGAATGAGAAAGACAAAAACCAAATGATTTCACTCAAAAAGCAAATGAATAAACAAACACAAAAAGCAGAATCAGACCTATAAATACAGAGAACAAACTGATGGTTGCCAGAGGGGAGGGAGGTGGGGAGATGGGCAAAAAGGATGAATGGGAGTGGGAGATACAGACTTTTTTTTTTTAAAGATTTTATTTATTCATTTGACAGAGAGACAGCGAGAGAGGGAACACAAGCAGGAGGAGTGAGAGAGGGAGAAGCAGATTCCTGCTGAGCAGGGAGCCCAATGCGGGGCTTGATCCCAGATCCCTGGGATCGTGACCTGAGCTGAAGGCAGAAGCTTAACGACTGAGCCACACAGGCACCCCGAGATACAGACTTCTAGCTATGGAATGAATAAATCACGGGAATAAAAGGCACAACATAAAGAATATAGTCAGTGGTATTCAATAGTCAATATAGAGTCTATGTATGGTGATAGATGGGAGCTACACTTGCACTTAGCATAGCATAACTCATAAACCTGTTGAATCACTATGTTGTACGTCTGAAACTAACCTAACTTTGTGTATCAACTATATTCAAATAAAAAAATTTGATAAAAAAGTAGGGAACCAAGCATGTAGGAAAGCACATGTGAGTTACACAGAGTATCTTCCAGACAACACTCATTTTAGAAGATACTATTTTTACTTGCATGAAGCAGTAGTGTTTTGTAATCCTTTTCAAATGAAAAGTATACTTAGAGTAGGCAGAGTAGAAGGGCCAAGTGTGTTACAGTCCTAACAGTAACTGCTACATGTGTACGTGTGTTATAATTGCGAAGAGAAAAAAATAATCTATCCAGAACCAAGCAAATATAATAGGGAGTATTTCTGAGACAATCTTGTAACTTAAAAGACTAAATTTTGGTCAGTGGCATAAATAATCTGGATCGTGTGGGGCGCCTGGGTGGCTCAGTCATTAAGCGTCTGCCTTCAGCTCGGGTCATGATCCCAGGGTCCTGGGATCGGGCCAGTGTCAGGCTCCCTGCTCGGCGGGGAACCTGTTTCTCCCTCTCCCTCTGCCTGCTGCTCCCCTTGCTTGTGTGTGCTCTCTCGCTAATAAATAAATTTTAAAAATCTTTAAAAGAAATAGTAATCTGGATGGTACATTGGATGATATGAAGTGCCATTCAGATCTGTCCTTCAGAACTGAGACATTCATTCTCCCTACTCTGGGGACTATTATCTGATGGCAGCTTACAGCAGAGACCCTCCCTAGGAATTTTCCTCAAAGAGTAATACATTACCTTAATTTATAGATGGGACATCCAATGACTGATCTACGCACTGTTAGGACAACAATGAAGGGCCATCCCAGCTCCAGAGCTCCCCAAGGGTGATGAGGCTTCTTTACTGAATGTACTGAAGCTTAACTTCTTTGCCCCTTTGAGCTACCTTCATTCCCTCTTAGATGTTGACTTCAATAAACCTCTTGCCAACAAAACTCCATTTCAGAATCGATTTCCAGGAAATATAACCTAACACATGTGCCTTGAAACTGGCCTATAGCCACCTATGTTAAGACATGTCTGGTGAACTGGTGGCCATGCATCAACAGACATCTATGTGCATGAGGCCCTAAGAGAGAATTCAGTGTGAGGTTACAGGCAACCAGAGAGGCAGCTTGATTCAGTAACCACTCCATAGAATCCAGGGAAGAGGAGCAATTCTAAATACTCTGTGGTATCACTGACTATCCTATCCCTTCATCAGAAGTGGGAATCATGGCAGCAGGATCCTCTTGGAAACTAAGCAGCCTGAGAGATGGTCATAACTCATAGATACACCTACATACAGCAGAAGGAAAGAAAGAGCAGGTGGAGCAGAAATGCACCATGGATACTATATTATAGAAAACCAAACATTTTAATGAGAATGTGTGATGCACTCCCTCTGGACTCCAAGAAATTCTGTGGGATTAAGTACAGGTGGACAGAATGTCTACTTTAATAGGCTGGCTAAAAGCCAGTGAAACCTGGGTTATATGAGGAAGTGACAAAGTTAGAACAGACTGGCTTGGAATAGAGAAGCAGACCACTTGAGTCAAAGAACAGTATCTACCATGGACAAAAAAGAAACAAAAACCAATGTGGACAAAAATGATAATTTTACCTTTCTTGATTGAGAACCTTACTGATATCCTCTTAAGGATTAACATAGTTTCACCATTTTCATTTAATAACAAAGCTCAACCTCCATATTGTTTGTATGTTATTAGTTGGGAGATGGGTAGTCAATTTGTTCATACTGTTCATGTAGTTCTGTACTGAACAAAGTAGGGAGACAGGATAGCAGAGTGGTCAAGAGCACGAACTCTGAAGTCAAACTGACTGAGTTTGAATCTCAGCTCTGCTAGTAGCTCTTATGGCTGCTTTGTGGGCCAAAAGTATCAGAACTCTCAAGCACTCAGAATGCTGAATTTACATAGTAAATATAGGAAGGGCTTGCTGCCCAGCTTGAGAAGCCTGCTCAGCAGGCAACATCCAGCTGGCAGCCCCTGCAGGGTCAGCCTCAGCTGCTGTGAGCAGCCCTGTCTGAGGCCATTCTCTTCCCAGGGGCAGCCTATGCCCAATAACTGAATGAGGCAGGGGTGTAAAGGTCCTGCCTTTTCAGCCCAGAGTGGGACACTCCGATGGGAACTACTTAGTCCAGAGTCCCCCCCATTAGGTTGGCCAAGACTGAAGCTTTGTCAGGCTGTGTCCAGATCAGTTTCTCCCTCTGTCCAGTTCTGCTTTCCCTCTCTTCCTTTCAGAGGCTATTGATTCCAAATAAATATCTTGCCCACCCCCCCACCCTGATCTCTGTCTAAGTATCTGTTTCAGGAGAACTCAACCAACAGTGTATTAAACCCTTGTCATACAAATTCATCAATTTATTTATTTATTTATTATTTTTTTAAAAGATTTTATTTATTTATTTGAGAGAGAGAGAGAATGAGAGGGAGGAGGGTCAGAGGGAGAAGCAGACTCCCTGCCAAGCAGGGAGCCCGATGCGGGACTTGATCCCAGGACTCCAGGATCATGACCTGAGCCGAAGGCAGTCGCTCAACCAACTGAGCCACCCAGGCGCCCCAAAATTCATCAATTTATATATAAATGTCCTTTATAAACCTAATGTCAGTTTGGGGAATTGTATTATTATATAAAATATTCATAAACTTTGTTAATAATGGCAAGCATCTAAAGAATATTAGATAAAGGCAGAGTTACAGTTTTATGAGAACATAATAACACATTTGATATAAATGTGAAGTACCATTAGAAAACTAGATATTTGAAATTTGAAAATTTTTATTTGGAAAACTTCTAGAACCATTACCATAACACCAAATAAATTGCTCATTAATCCAATCAACCAATACCTACTGAATATTAACTACTTACTCCTGTGTTAGACATGGAAGGTAATAAAGCTGAAATGATTCCTGTCATCATGGTGGTCTGGTGGGGAAGAAAGATAATGAAAAAACAACTAAATAGATATATATAAATTTAATGATATCCAGACAAGGCACTTAGTACTATAAAACCATATACCAAGGGTAAACTTCCGGAGAGACAAAGTATGAGTTTAAGCTGAGATGTAAAGGATGAGCAGGTGTTAGCCACAGAAGATGGTAAGAAATAGTGTCCCAGGTACTGAGTTGGAAGAATCTTTACAAAAAATTCCTTCTTTCTTAGCTGGGGTGGCAATCCTTATATCAGACAAATTAGATTTCAAACCAAAGACTGTAATAAGAGATGAGGAAGGACACTATATCCTACTTAAAGGATCTATCCAACAAGAAGATCTAACAATTATAAATATCTATGCCCCTAACATGGGAGCAGCCAATTATATAAGGCAATTAATAACAAAAGCAAAGAAACACATCGACAACAATACAATAATAGTGGGGGACTTTAACACCCCCCTCACTGAAATGGACAGATCGTCTAAGCAAAAGATCAACAAGGAAATAAAGACTTTAAATGACACACTGGACCAAATGGACTTCAC
>NW_028039859.1:0-481 GCF_054177405.1 Leptonychotes weddellii | reverse complement strand
ATGAACAGAAGCTTCCTGGACTCCTCTGTTGATGTGTACTTGGAAAGTTGTGGGAAGAACGATGTAGAATTTTGACCATGTTTCTTAACAAATTTGATTATATCATTTGAGTCGTGTTCTTATGTAAATTTATTCTGAAAAGATGGGAGATAACATGCACTTTGTTGTTGTTGTTTTTTTTAATTTTATTTATTTATTTGAGAGAGAGAATGAGATAGAGAGAGCATGAGAGGGGGGAGGGTCAGAGGGAGAAGCAGACTCCCTGCCGAGCAGGGAGCCCGATGCGGGACTCCAGGATCATGACCTGAGCCGAAGGCAGTCACTTAACCAACTGAGCCACCCAGGCGCCCTGCACTTTCTGTTCTAAGACTGGTCTTCCTTCTCTCTGCTAGCAGAACCCTCCATTGGCCCTGAGTCCTTTCTCTCCTCTCCCTCTCCCCCCACCCCTCCCCTCCCCTCATTGCTGGAGCAGAGGATTAGG
>NW_028039858.1:0-481 GCF_054177405.1 Leptonychotes weddellii | reverse complement strand
AAGTAATTTGTAGTTACTTAGATGTGTGTTATAGTCCTTTGAATCATCTTTTCTCCTATATTGGAAATGCAATCTTTGGAGGACTTGTGAAGACATTGGGTTTGTAAACAAACTTCAGAACCCCAAAAGTTGCTTAAGTGCTTTGCGTATCAGAAAGATTGAGGCATCCAACATAAATCAACATAAACTACAAAATACCAGTACATTTGTCTATCAAGTGAGACACTAGAAAAGAAAATGGGAAGGCAGACATAAAAAAAAATTCAAGGTTCAGCCCAGTAGTTCCTGAATGCTTTGGAGGACACAGGGTAGCAGATTCAGCTGTTTGTTGTCTTGCAGACAATATGATCAAATTAATTTCAAATATAAATACCTCCGAAAATGTGTTTCTCTCTCCTTTTAAGGCAGACTGACCGGTCTGACCTTTGTTACCTGCTCCTGCTACCGGATTGATTGGAGGCTAATGCTGATTGACGGGAGC
>NW_028039857.1:0-481 GCF_054177405.1 Leptonychotes weddellii | reverse complement strand
GACTGCAAAAACTCCAGGAGCTCTTGGAAACACATATTCTTCCCACAGAGCAGGGGCCCTCCAGGTAAGGCACGGCACCGGCCTTCCCCGATCGCTGCCATCTTCCCAATTGCAATCCTCCCCTCTCTCTCAGCTGCTACTGGCTTTCAGATGATTCCTTCAACCTCTGTTCTTTTTTTTTTTTTTTAATTTATTTCACAGAGAGAGACACAGCGAGAGAGGGAACACAGGCAGGGGGAGTGGGAGAGGGAGAAGCAGGCCTCCCGCAGAGCAGGGAGCCCGATGCGGGACTCGATCCCGGGACTCCAGGATCATGACCTGAGCCGAAGGCAGTCGCTCAACCGACTGAGCCACCCAGGCACCCCTGGATATAAATTTTATTTTATTTTATTTTATTTATTTATTTTTTTATTTGAGACAGAGAGAATGAGAGACAGAGCGCATGAGAGGGAGGAGGGTCAGAGGGAGAAGCAGACTCCCT
>NW_028039856.1:0-481 GCF_054177405.1 Leptonychotes weddellii | reverse complement strand
CACCACACCATCCTCATCATCACCACCATCCTCATCATCACCACCATCCTCATCATCACCACCATCCTCATCATCACCACCATCATCACCATCATCACCACCATCCTCATCATCACCACCATCATCATCACCATCACCACCATCATCACCACCACCACCACCATCACCACCACCCTCATCATCACCACCACCACCACCATCCTTATCATCACCATCACCATCCTCATCATCACCTCACCATCATCCTCATCATCACCACCATCCTCATCACCACCACCATCATCATCATTACCATCACCACCATCACCATCATCATCCTCCTCATCACCATCATCCTCCTCATCACCATCACCATCATTACGACCACTTTCATCACCAATACTCCTGATACCCAATAGCTCATCGCATTTTGGCCATCCTTATCATCTATGTAACTATGAACACCACAATCATACTTAATCCTTCCCCCATCCTTCTTCCA
>NW_028039855.1:0-481 GCF_054177405.1 Leptonychotes weddellii | reverse complement strand
AGATGCTTTGTGGGCAGAGGCAGAAGCCACCATTCAGGTGAGCACGGCATACCCCGCTTGGGATTGCTCTTCTCTTGGGCATGTGGTCAGGATGGCAGCCAACCTGTCTCCTGCGCATGGCTTGACAAAGAGCAACCTGTCTGCTCTGCAAGACTTAGCTCGGCACCATCTGAATCACCCCACATGGACAAATCCCCTTTATGATGGCTCAGAGTAGTCATAAGCCCTCAAGATGGAACGGTGCTCTAAAAATCTAGATGAATCAGCCTCAGCACTGATACCTCCATGGGAATGAAAGGAACCAGCTTGAGTTCTCCCTGGAGCTAGAAGGACACTAAAACATGCCTTCATTAGACACTTGGAATCAAAAGAGATTTGCTGGAAACACAACCCACCATCAATAAACTAATGGTCTAGAGAAAAAGCAGCCAGAAACTGCTTAACAGGAAGCCAGCATCATCCTCTGCTTCCCAACCCCACC
>NW_028039854.1:0-481 GCF_054177405.1 Leptonychotes weddellii | reverse complement strand
GGTGAATCACAGACCCGTACCTCTGAAACAAATAATACATTATATGTTAAAAAAAAAAAGAAGATAGTAGGAAGAGAAAAATGAAGGGGGGGAAATCGGAGGGGGAGACGAAACATGAGAGACTGTGGACTCTGAGAAACAAACTGAGGGTTCTAGAGGGGAGGGGGGTGGGGGATGGGTTAGCCTGGTGATGGGTATTGAGGAGGGCATGTTCTGCATGGAGCACTGGGTGTTATGCACAATGAATCATGGAACACTACATCAAAAACTAATGATGTAATGTATGGTGATTAACATAATAAAAAAAAATCAGAAAAAAAAAGATCTGCTTCTCTGATTACTGTTACCTTTTACAAAGTAGATCTCGAATTATGCTAGTTTTGTTTTGTGGCCTACCTTTCATATTTCAGTACAAATCTCAGTCCTACTTTTTTGTTTTGATAAAATATGCATAATAAAATGTACCATTTAAAAAAAAAAA
>NW_028039853.1:0-481 GCF_054177405.1 Leptonychotes weddellii | reverse complement strand
CTCCTTCACAGATGCTCTAGCAAAGCCTGAAGAGGAAATCTTCACATGTTAACATATATCATCAATGTAATGGACCCATTTTATTGATGTGGGGGAAAGTAGGGACAGGTCTTGGGCTACATATGAGGATCATACGTCCAGCTAATTAGATAGTGTTGATCTGAGGACATATGATGAGGCTGTGCAGGTAGCCTTGGGGAGCAAATGAAATGTTCATCTCTAGAACTTACTCATCTTACATTGAACAGATTCCCAGTTCCCTTTTCCCCAGCTCCTGGCAACCACTATTCTACTCTCTGCTTCTATAATTTTGACTACTTGAGACAATTCATATAAGTGGAATCTTGTAGTATTTGTCCTACTATGAGTGGCTTATTTTAATTTTTTTTTTATTCTTATGTTAATCCCCATACATTACATCATTAGTTCTAGATGAAGTGTTCCATGATTCATTGTTCGTGCACAACACCCAGTGCTCCAT
>NW_028039852.1:0-481 GCF_054177405.1 Leptonychotes weddellii | reverse complement strand
ATTTTTAGAATTCTTATAATCGATGGCAATGAAATGGAGAATTGCCTGTTGGCATTTCAAATGATTTTAAGGAATTTCAAACTTTCATCAATGAATTTTTAATGTGTACTAATAATGGATGCTCATGGGTTTGTAGTCTACGCACAACGAAACAGAACTTTAAGCATATTATTATTTTCCTTTAAAAATGGCTTGAAGTCGGGCGCCTGGGTGGCTCAGTTGGTTAAGCGACTGCCTTCGGCTCAGGTCATGATCCCGGAGTCCCGGGATCGAGTCCCGCACCGGGCTCCCTGCTCAGCAGGGAGCCTGCTTCTCCCTCTGACTCTCCCCCCTCTCATGTGCTCTCTGTCTCTCTCATTCTCTCTGTCTCAAATAAATAAATAAAATCTTTAAAAAAAAAAATGGCTTGAAGAAAGTAATAAAAGTGCTGGAAATTCAAGACTTTTGTAACATATAGCTGCATCAAACTACCCATGAATAC
>NW_028039851.1:0-481 GCF_054177405.1 Leptonychotes weddellii | reverse complement strand
TCTGTGTCTTTGGGGTAAATACCCAGGAGTGCAATTGCTGGGTCATAGGGTAGCTTTATTTTTAATTTTCTGAGGCACCTCCACACTGTTTTCCAAAGTGGCTATACCAACTTGCATTCCCACCAACAGTGTAAGAGTGTTCCCCTTTCTCCACAACCTCTCCAACATTTGTTGTTTCTTGCCTTGTCAATTTTTGCCATTCTAACTGGTGTAAGGTGATATCTCAATGTGGTTTTCATTTGAATTTCCCTGATGGCTATTGATGATGAACATTTTTCATGCGTCTGTTAGCCATTTGTATGTCTTCTTCAGAGAAGTGTCTGTTCATCTCTTCTGCCCACTTTTTGACTCGATTATTTGTTTTTTGGGTGTTGAGTTTGAGAAGTTCTTTATAGATTTTGGATACCAGCCCTTTATCTGTAGTGTCATTTGCAAATATCTTCTCCCATTCTGTGGGTTGCCTCTTTGTTTTGTTGACTGT
>NW_028039850.1:0-481 GCF_054177405.1 Leptonychotes weddellii | reverse complement strand
CTGGGCAAGTCACCACCCCCACCCCGCCCCCCAATTTCCTAGATGCCCAGTGAGAATGGTGACCATCCACCACTCCTCCTACCTAGCTGGTAACAAGGACCATTTCGGTGCACTATGAGCTCCTTGTGCGCAGGGCCTTGTGTCATTTTTTGTCCACTATTTTATCCTCAGCAACTACAGTGGTGTCTGATACATGGCACGTGATCAGTGAATGTTTGTTGAAGAAGACATACAAGGGTGGCTCAGTTGGTTAAGCGGCCTCTCGTGATTTCAGCTCAGGTCATGATCTCAGGGTCATGAGATTGAGCCCCGCATCAGGCGCTGTGCTCAGTGGGGAGTCTGCTTGAGATCTCTCCCTCTGCCCCATTCCTGCTGTCAGAAATTACAGTGTGGTTTGGGGCGCCTGGGTGGTACAGCTGGCTAAGCATCCAACTCTTGGTTTCAGCTCAGGTCGTGATCTCAGGGTCATGATCTCAATGTC
>NW_028039849.1:0-9737 GCF_054177405.1 Leptonychotes weddellii | reverse complement strand
TGTTGTATCTCATTATGAAAGCCATGCATAACCTCTTCTCTAAATGACCCTTCTTCATTGGGTCCTTTGCATTACTGCTAACTCTCATATTTATCCTGATGTGAAACTTAAGTGATAAGAAGTGCTCAATCTTTGAGTTGCCTTGAATAAAACAAGAATAATGTGAGGATATTAGGCAGTCTAGATTAAAAGCAAGTTTTCCCTCCAATGTTATGTAAAAGTTTTACGTGTTTTGCAAACATGGTATCTCTTTTTTTTTTTTTAAGATTTTATTTATTTATTTGAGAGAGAGAATGAGATAGAGAGAGCATGAGAGGGGGGAGGGTCAGAGGGAGAAGCAGACTCCCTGCCGAGCAGGGAGCCTGATGCGGGACTCGATCCTGGGACTCCAGGATCATGACCCGAGCCGAAGGCAGTCGCCCAACCAAATGACCCACCCAGGTGCCCCCAAACATGGTATCTTTTTACATTAGGCCTCAATCTCACATGGTGACTGTTCTGAACCATGCTGTTTTTTGCCTAGCTTAGAGGAAAGGAACTGAATGTAGTTTGTTTCAGTTTCTTAAGTCAGGCAGTATAGTATGGTGTTAAGGCACCAGGCTATCTGGCTTTGAATCCTACCTCTGTTGCTTATTCTCTGTATGATTTGGAGCAAGTTTCCTAACCTCTGTTTTTCTCATTTCTCATTAAATGGACATACTTAGGGTACCTTCTGTGTAGAGTTATAAGGCTTGTAAGACTAAAGTAGTTCACCCTTAGAAGAGCAAGTGTTTGGGGCGCCTGGGTGGCTCAGTTGGTTAAGCGACTGCCTTTGGCTCAGGTCATGATCCTGGAGTCCCTGGATCAAGTCCCGCATCGGGCTCCCTGCTCGGCAGGGAGTCTGCTTCTCCCTCTGACCCTCCCCCCTCTCATGTGCTCTCTCTCAAATAAATAAAAAAAAAAAGAAGAGCAAGTGTTTGATGAATATTAATGTAATATTATTATTAAAATTATCATTTTTAAAGTTTTGTTAGGAAAGTAATATTATGTAATGTTATGTAATTGATGCAGTCTTATTTTCTTAAACCCAAATTGAAATTTAATTGCGATGAATCAGGAAGAATTTCAACATTATGTATTGTAAAGAAGATGCTATTCTGGAAAATAATTACACTCAGGTATGAATGAATAATGGAATTACAGGTACATTTTACTAAATGATCCAGGTCATGAATCTCACCCCAGTGAATCTCCTAGAGCTGTGGGATTTGATTCAGTTTTGGTCCCCTCATTATTTATGCTACATCTGTCCTTTTCTCCTATTCCTTACAGTCGGATACTTCTGGAGACTATGAAATCACACTCTTAAAGATCTGTGGAGGAGATGACTGAGTCAAGAACATAATCTCCAAAGGTCGCTGCGCCCATGATGGGCCTTTCCAACAGCTCTGCTTACTCCTTTCTCAGAGTATTTACAATTACAAGCAAGTGTAAACAGCAAACTGTTTTCCTAACAGACATTTTCATCATTCCATAATAACAACAAAAAGTGATTATAGTAGAGCACCTCAGCATCATGTAGTAATTCATAACTGAAACTTTTAAATGGTATGAAGGATCTGCTAATACAAGTTATTTTTCTGCTCAGGAAGTGAGAATCTTTGTAAAATTCTAACACATTAAATGTGTAATCAGTCAATAAAAGTTGTTGCCTTTGTGAAAGGAAATTTGTCTATTTTCAGCATATGCCAACATTGTTTTGCGCCTGGTTGCCAAAATCAATGATATTTTAAAACACATTTTTGTTATAAAAGCTGTTGCTGCTTTAATTTATTTATTACCTTATTAATCACATTTATCTTTAAGAAAAGAATAGAATGAAGCCGTGTGTAATCCTGGCCTGCTCTTTCTAGCTGTGATCACGCCCCAGGGGTGACATTGTGGGAGAAGTAACTCAGGCCTCTGAAGCCATCTGCTGAACTATGAATCTAACCACTTCCTGTCAGAACAGCAAGCACGAATTGTGGTCGTTTCATGCTAAATTCTACTTTCCCAGAATGGGTATGTAGAATCAATTCTATAAGGTTGTTTTTCCTCTAAAATAAGTTTGCAAAACGATGCATTTGAAAAAATCCCTCATGTTATCTTTGCCGGCAACCTAGAATGAAATATCTTGACTAATATGAAACATATAAGGTTAACACTGTCCAGTTGGAGTTATTAGGCAGGACTTGAATAGAAATGACAAACGTGTGAGCCATAGAAACAGGGATGTAGGAATCCAGAGCTTTTAATCAATGCATTCCACTGCCAAACATCCTGAGATTTTTCAGGACAGACAAATTATTTCTTGCTCTGGTGTTTCCAAAATGCGTACAGGAAGAAAAGCACCAGGATTTAGAGTCCAACATACCTGGGTTTGACTTCCTGCCCTACCATTTCCTCGTTCTGTGACCCTGGGAACTACCAAAGCCTGCTCAACTGAAGCTTTCTCATCTGTAAAATGGTGATAATTATAGCAGTTATCTTTCCCCTCGGGTTTTTTAAAGATTAAGTAAGATAATGCCTTCAAAGCACTTAGCCCTGTGCCTGGACAGGGTAGGTGTTCAATTACCATGTTATTATGACCGCCAGGCAACATCAAAATGATCGCGACAGCATTGCAACTGTTCTTCAGCAGGCTTCGGTTCACCTACCACATGCCAAGCTCTGTGCTAAGTACGTATTGGATACACCAAGGGGACTGAGACTCATTTGCTTTTGCCGAAGGGCTTAAAGTCTGTTTAGGGAGAGAGACACGTGCATATAATCACAACACAGGACATACTGAGTGCATTCAGGGAAATGGCATTGTGTAAGAGAGAAGCGGTGTGGAGGCTGGCTGAGTAATTCAGCCTATCAGAGGTCACAAACTCCACCAGCAAAGAAGAGGAAGAGAGGCTCTCCAGATAGTTCAGAGCACTTGCAAAGTCACAGAGTTATGAACTCATACAGTGTGTGCACGGCTCTACCCAAAGGTTAGTGTGGTGGAGGCTCAGAGGACAAGGCGGGCGTGTGGTGACCTGTGATAGGTGGGGGCCAGATTGCAAAGGTCTTATGCTAAAGAGTTTATAAGCAAGGGAGAGTCATGGATGAAAGGAGCATTCCAGGAGGATTTCAATCAGGGAAATGATGTCAAATATTTGCCCAAGGGGGAAGAATGTCTGGGAGAAGAAAGCTAGAGGCAGGAGCCCCCTTGGCAAGTTCATTCTAGAATCAAGTCTAGAAGTGTCAGCCTGTTAAGATAATGGCAAGTGAGAACAAAAATCTGTGCACATGCTTAAGAAATAAAACTGATAGAATGTAGGAATCAAGGTAGTCAGGTGTCAAGTTTGCCCCATGATTTTGGCTTAAGCAATTTAGTAAATGAGTGTCTCACCAAGCGATAAATCATTGCTAATACTCATTGAGTACTTACTCTATATCAGGCACCATGTGAAATAGTGTAGTATATATTAAATCATTAATCCTGAAGGAACTTTACAATGCAGGTACTAACTCACAGATACAGGAACAGAACCTGAGAGAAACTAAGTAACTTGCCCATTGGGAACAACCAGGATTTAAACCCAAGCAGCCAACTCCACTATTTGGCCGTAGAATTTATCCTGTCCCAGGGTCACTGTTCTTTTCAACTCTGTAATGTCAGCTATTTGAATGCAGGGATTTTTGTCTGTCGCATTCACTGCAGTATTCCTAATTCTTAGAACGTGCTTGGCCCATTAAAAGGCATATAATAAATCTTTATTGGATGAATGAAGTTCTTTTTCCTCTATGTATTTGAGCTACACAAGTGAATTTGGGGTAGTCAGTTAAACATTTGTAGGTATACCTGAGTCTCCGCTTCCCATGCTTGGGGAAGGGAAACTATCATTACACTACAGGCAGCCTTGGAGAAAAGTTCGAAATTTTATTTATATACACAGTACTTTTTCCAAGCTACCCATCACTGTGGGGAGAAATATTTTGTGAAGCTGGCCAAGGTATTGGGACTTCCAGAGAAGTAATGAGTTCAAACGCCTGTAGGCTCTCCTTTACTTAACATAAAGCTAAATTCCTGAAATAGCAATACCAGATTTTAATCTTGCCCACATTCTCCAAAGTTATGGAGAAGTAATCTCTACCTTCTTTGGATTTTGATATTAACTGTTCTCTTTTCCTCTGGAAAAATGGTTTGCTTCACTAGAGCTCTCCCACATACATTTTTTTCCTTCCTTCCTTCCTTCCTTCCTTCCTTCCTTCCTTCCTTCCTTCCTTCCTTCCTTCCTTCCTTCCTTCCTTCCTTCCTTCCTTCCTTCCTCCTTCCCTCCCTCCCTCACTTCCTTCCTTGTTTCCTTTGTCTTTCCCTCCCATTGATTCTCCTCTCTCTCTATTGATTTCTATAATGTAATAAGCACTTTGGAAACCACTCTCCAATGTGAACACTAAGATTTAATAATAACCTACTACCGACCACATGTCCTTCCCTCCTATCCTCCCTGCATCTCCCTACCTGACCTAACTGCCCTTCCAAATTCCATGTTGATTGTCCCCTTGCTTTCTTTTGATATAGTTTTTCATTTATTTTTTCTTTACTAAGTCCTGTGCTTATGTAACTAAGTAACTCTGAGACTTACTTTTTTCATTTACTATTATTTTGCTAAGTGATATCCATATCATTGCATGTCGTGTATTTTATTTATTTTGACTGCTATGTATCATTTCATTGTGTAAGTCATAAATATAATTTCTAGGAGGCCACAAAGTTGCCCTTGAGGAAGTAGGGAAAGCATAATTTTACGGGTCTCCCTCCCCCATGTGCTTCTTTGAAGCTACGGTGCCTCACTGTGGCCACAGAAGTAGCCTTCACCTCCAGTCAGTAAAGGGCAGAGTGTAACAAGAAAAACACAAAACTAGGAAGAATCTGGATTTTTCTCTTTAGTGGGTACCGATCACTGATTTCCAATGTTAGGGGAGTAGGTGGGTTCCAACAAGAAATGTTCCAACACCAGCTGGATGTCCTACAGTTCAACTCATCCTGACGCCATCTACCTGGGTTTAGCATTAGGTCCCAAAGCAAAGGGCTCAGTCCTACAAGATGCACCCCCCCACACACTTCAGATGCCAATCATAAGTACAGGTTATCACCTGTGCTTCTGATCGACGGGCTAGAGATCAGAGGTTCCTTGGGTTTGATTAATTTGCTAGACTGGCTCCCAGAACCCAGGGAAACATTTATTTATGTTTACCAGTTTATTCTAAAAGCATACAATAAAGGATGCAGATGACCATCGAGATGGAGGAAATGTGTAGGGCGAGGTACATGGGAAGGGGCGTGGAGCTTCCATGTCATCTCCTGGTGAGCATCTCTCCCAGCACCTCCATGTGTTTGTCAGCCTAGAAGCTCTCTGAACTCCATACTGTTGGGATATCTATGTAGATGTCATCAGGTAGGCATGATCATCATTAATTCCATTTTTAGCCCTTCTCCCTTCTCAAGAGAATGAGAGGCAGGGATGAGCATATTAAGCTTCTAATCATGGTTTGGTCTCTCCGTAGACCAGCCCTCATCCAGGAGCTATCTGGGACCCACCCAGAGTCTCCTCCACATTAGCAAAGATCAAATATTACAAGATGCTCTTAGGGCTCTTATCACTTAGGAAATGACAAGAGTTTTAAGAGCTCTGTGCCAGGGACCAGAGGTAGAGACCAATATATATATTTTCTATTATCTTATACTTTTCCTTTCCCAGAGATTGACTGCGTACTCTGTCATAGAAAAGGACACCCACTAAACCATTGTGGATGCCAGTGTGTGTGTTATACATCCCTAAATTCCTAGCTCAGTTCCCTATTCATAGTGGGTACACAATAAATTTTCATGACAATGATGTGTAAAGTGGGGTAGTAGACCTTTCCTGCCAGTTGCACCAGGTTGTTGTAAGGAGCACAGGAAATAGTGATTACAGTTATCTTACAAAGTATTGAATGCTATTCAAATGTAACGAAGAATTATAGAACTGATATTAGAATAATCAGTTTTTGTTGTATATGAATCAAGGACTTACAATGTGCCGAGTACTATGCTAGATATTTTAGATCTCATTTATTCTCAGAGTTACCTTATTTATCTGTCTTAAGTACTTTGTGCAACAAAGCATGGTCATATGTATCAGTCTTATCCCCATTTTACAGATGGGGAAAATGAGGCCCAGAAAGGTTAGGTTGCTAGCCCAAGGTTACACAGCAGGGAAGCCAAGGTTTAGGATCCAGGCCCATTGATAATCTGTGTGTGAGTGAGTAGGAGGAAGGTGAGAACCTGAAGGCAGTAATGATCCCTTGACAGAATGCCACAAAGAGAAAGGAACACAGATAATGAGACACTCCAAGGAAAGCTCTCCTCCTCCAACCCTGTCCTCCCATCCTTCTCGCCTCGCATGCATTGGACCAGCTGGTAGCTGCTAAATGCATATTTCTGATGATTCTGATGAAACATAGCCCTCTCAAGATGGAGGATGGTTGTTAGTGATCCTGCCAAAGAACTACAATGCTTATTTAAATATTTTAATACTATAAGAGAATGAGAGGGGCAGGATAGGGCACAGGCCAGTGCCATGGTGAAGTGCATGGGCCCTGGGGTCATGCTGCCCAGATCTGTGACTTTAGGGAAGTCACTTTATCTCGCTAAGTCACATATTCCTTACCTTTAAAATGGGGATAGGAATAGTTCCTACCTTGTAAAGTTATTTTGATACCCAAGTAAGAAAGCGTTTAAAAGGCGTTCAGCATATTACATAGCATGTTCTAAGCCCTCAATAAATGTTAGCTTAGATCATATTATTATTATAGTGGATTATTCAAAGGCCATGTTTTTTATTGCCTTCAATTTCCACAAGGTGGCAGGTCGAGTTCAACATGGACCCCACGGCTCCGTGTCCCAAAGGCAAAACCTACTTTAATTGCTTCAGAATAACTGGGCCAAATCTGAACTCTTTGGAAACATCTTCATTATATTGTCTATAGAATATTTGTTATGGTCAGGGCTTCTTATTGTTGCTGTAAAATTCTTCTTAATGGAACATATGGATCATTTAATTTAATCCTCTTGTTTCTCACGATTCCCAAAACCATCTGCATTGACATGAAATGTAGATTAACTCTTCCACGGATCACCCGCCTAAGTGAGTACATTCGAGTCATCTCAGTGCACGCTAAATTTAGTCCCCGAGGATTGTGAAGAGGAGAAAATTAGCAAACTGGAGAGAGTCCTGGACGCTGTGAGTGGTGATCTACAGAAAGCAGGAGACTGGTACACCTCGTTCTACAGTGAGGGAATATTTGGTCTGTTTCTTAGGAGCTACAAGACGACAAATGAAGATAGTGTATAGGAGGTACTCCAGCCTATTGATAAGGGCGTATTGAAGGAAAAGTTAAAATTGTGTAATTCAGACTTTCCTTGTGTGTATCTTCTCCTTTTTCCATTTCCCTAATTTCACACCACACTGACAACCTCTAATTTCCATAATTTGTCTTTGAAGCAGTGGTTTTGGAGTCAGACCCAGTGAGATCCAAGCGCTGGTTCCCCTCTCTGTTAAAGTCTTTGACATATACTTAAACCCTTGACAGCTCAGTTCTGTGCTTGATAATGACAGCATCTACCTTACCAAGTTGTTGTGAGGGTTGAGTGAAGCAGGACATGTGCAGAATTTAACTCAATCAAAAGTAGTTAGAGTAATTGCACCGGTCTGGACTTGCCCAGCAAATGGCAGAGAGGATGTGTCCAAGAAGCACTTGCAGAATAAAGAAATGAGGCATCTTTCAGTCCTGCACAATGATAGTAACTCTAAGACTGGCCTTGGACGTTTTCAAGGGAAATGCTCACTGAAGTCAGTGTTGTCTTGTCAAATATGTGCACTTCAGTGGTTAGCTGCGCACGATCTGAAGACAGGTTCCCTAGGCTTATTTCCTGTCCCACCATTGATACGTGCGTGACCTGTGAGTGAGCCACTTATTCAGCATTTTTGTGCCTTAGTTTCCTTATCTGTAGAGCCAGGATGGCAATAACCCGTATCATTCAGATTCAGCTAGGTGTGAGGTTTCAGTAAGTCAGTTTAGGTAAAGCACTTAGCACAGGGTCTGCTATCTCTTATGTGCTCAAGAATTGCGAGCTGTTATTCTCTGGCTCAGTTTGAAAGACCTGCAATTGCTTATAGTCAATTCACTTGGGGGATTTTGGGATGTTGTAAAGCTAACTCTTCTAGTTTGTAATTAGAAAAGAAGATAAAGCAGACCTCTTGGCAATTTCCTGCCCCTGTAACCTTGTGTTTTATGAACCATGGAAAGTACCCCAGATTTCTTTTCGACTCTTCTCTGGCAAATTGACCAATGTAGATATTTCCCACCCACTCCCTGTACGTCTCTCGTGGGACTATTAATGCAAAGCAAGTATTAGTTGCTTTGCGTATAAACCGTTTTACTAGTACTATATTTCTTCCAGTGTCAACAAACTCAGCTTTAAGCCGGTTTTATCTACCAGAAGGTCAGCCCTGCTCTAAGACCAGAGTTTGCCTGTTTCTGTGGATTTTACAAAGTCAAAAGTGGGAGAGAGGAGAATTTCCAATGAGGAGGAGGGTTACAAGTGAGGAGTAGCATTGAAGGCTCTCACAGTAAACTGTAAAAAGAAATCCCAAACCCAAGACACCAAAGCAACGCATTCAGCTGCATGCCTTCTAAAACACAACCATGTGTTAGAGAAAATGGGCCATCAAAACCTACATAAGTCCTCTTTTGGCACAAGCTTTGTGGAACAGTTTTGGTGGCAAATAATGGCCCGGGGTGACTTGCAGAGCTCTGAGCTCTCCCTGAAGTAACAGTTGATACAATATCAACCACAAGGCAAAGAGAGACCTTTGAAAAAGGACATTGTGATCAAATCAGCTCCTACGCAAACGAACGTGCCACCATGAGGTAAGGAGGTGGAGAGAAAAAGGTCCTGGGTGGGAAATGAGTGAGAAAGAGCCAATTTCACACCTCCCTTCAGAGAAGTGCAGCAAGCTAAAGCAGAACTGGCCTGTATTGGTGCTCCTGGCCACATTCCTCACGTGGAGCTTGGAGATTTCCAGTGTGGAAGATGTAGACTTTTTGTTTTGTTTTGTGTTAGAGGCCCAAGTCTGCAAAGAAAAACCCAGATCATGCACTGCAAATTCTATTTAAACAGGTGTTAACTGATCTCCTCATATAAAATATCTTCTTTGGTTGTTATCTGTCCAACCAACTCCTACAGTCCTTTATTCCTTCAAGTATTTATGACATGGTAACCAAGGTCTGGGAACTGCACTAGGTGATGGGGTTATAAAGATGAATAAAGCTACCTATTTCCTGACTTTGAAGAGTTGATAATCTGGGGAATGAGGAAGGGAGAGTAAGAACAGATACCTAGCTAATTAGCAAAGGCAGGTGGTGCTGAGGGTGATGATGGTGGTGATGATGGTGATGATGGTGGTGATGATGGTGATGATGGTGGTGGTGGTGATGATGGTGGTGGTGGTGGTGATGTTGGTGATGGTGGTGGTGGTGGTGCTGAGGGTGATGATGGTGGTGATGATGGTGATGATGGTGGTGGTGGTGGTGATGATGGTGGTGGTGGTGGTGGTGATGTTGGTGATGGTGGTGGCTGTGGTGGTGATGTTGGTGATGATGGTGGTGGTGGTGCTGAGGGTGATGATGGTGGTGATGATGGT
>NW_028039848.1:0-481 GCF_054177405.1 Leptonychotes weddellii | reverse complement strand
AGTGATGTGGCCAGGAGCCAGGGGATTCTGCAGCTTCTAGAAGCTGGAAGCAATAAGAAATGGATTCTTCCCCCAGAGACTCTGGAAGGAACCAGCCCTAACAATGCTGTAATTTTAAAAGCTCCTTAAAACTTATTTTGGATTACTGACATGCAGAAGCATACATTTGTGTTACTTGAAGCCATTAAGTCTGTGGTAATTTATTGTGGCAGCAATAGGAAGTCAATATCCTTGCTTTCATTTTTGATTATTTTTTTAGCATTCCAGTTATATTAATTCTTCTTTTTTTTTTTAGTTATAACTTGGTTGACTTTCAAGCATTGCTCTAAATATTAGAATGGTTTCATTTAACGTATCATAGTTTGCTTAAACCTAATATTGTACCATTTCACATAAAACATAAGAAACATACAACAGTGTAATTTCTTTTATCTCCCATTTTTGTGTTATTATCATGTGTTTTATATTTACATATGTTGCA
>NW_028039847.1:0-481 GCF_054177405.1 Leptonychotes weddellii | reverse complement strand
ATTTCTCTTCTAATGTGTGGCTAAGGCATCATTTGTTGCTTTTTCTCTAGTTCTTTAAGGTGTAGAGTTAGTTGGTGAATTCGGGATTTTTCTATTTTTTTGAGTGAGGCTTGGATGGCTATGTATTTCCCCCTTAGGACCACCTTTGCAGTATCCCATAGGTTTTGGACCGATGATTTCCATGAATTGTTTAAGTTCTTCTTTGATTTCCTGGTTGACCCAAACATTCTTGAGCAGAGTGGTCTTTAGCTTACAAGTGTTTGAGTTTCTTCCAATTTTTTACTGATGATTGAGTTCCAGTTTTAAAGCATTATGGTCTGAGAGTATGCAGGGAATAATCTCAGTCTTTTGGTATCAGTTGGGACCTGATTTGTGACCCAATATGTGGTCTATTCTGGAGAAAGTTCCATGTGTGCTTGAGAAGAATGAGTATTCTGTTGTTTTAGGGTTAATGTTACGTATATATCTATGAGGTCCATCT
>NW_028039846.1:0-481 GCF_054177405.1 Leptonychotes weddellii | reverse complement strand
ATCTATTAAGGCAGCTCCCTGCAACTGCCAAAGCTCAGCTGCATTCTCTTCCCCAGCAGAGCCCACCTGCCTAGGCCAAGCCAGAATATCTGCCCACATTCAAATTTTGCAATTTTCACTAGGGTATAAAATGACAGGATTCCATCACCTACAAAGAACTTTCTGTCTCTGGAAATGTAGGTCATCTGGTCTTCATTCCTTGTATGGCTCTCTCTTGTCATCATTAACATGAGTTTTACCTTTATTTTTTTGTTCTCCTCTGCATTTGTTGCAATGGTAGTATAGGTCCTGTAAGATCTACTGCATCCTAACGGAAAGTGGAAATGCCTTTTATTTTCAAATAAAGTATATTATATGGATAAGACATTGGTAGTATATTGCAAAACCCGGTGGTCTAGATCAATCTATTAATGCGTGTGGCATGATCATGAAAGTGCTTCAAGGAAGGGAAAAGAAATCACTGAAGAAATGTTGGTGGTCC
>NW_028039845.1:0-481 GCF_054177405.1 Leptonychotes weddellii | reverse complement strand
CATCCCTCTTTCCCTTCCTTCCTTTTTTCTAGAAAGAGCAGTCACCTGTGTGTGTGCTGATACCATGACACACGATACTTTTTTTTTTTTTTTTAAGATTTTATTTATTTGACAGAGAGAGAGAGACACAGTGAGAGAGGGAACACAAGCAGGGGGAGTGGGAGAGGGAGAAGCAGGCTTCCCGCCAAGCAGGGAGCCCGATGCGGGGCTCGATCCCAGGACCCTGGGATCATGACTTGAGCCGAAGGCAGACGCTCAATGACTGAGCCACCCAGGCGCCCCGACACACGATACTTTTAATTCTGAACAACCACTATCTTCTGTTTCTCATGCACCCCTTTACAGGAACATGTTGCTTGCCCCCATGCATTGGTCTGCAGCATTTCTGAAAGATGGTTTTTCCCAGGAGTGTATCAGAGGCTGCAACAGTTTTGTCTGTCCGCCTTGTTCACTCATTCTGCCACCTGCTTCCAACTGGTAG
>NW_028039844.1:0-481 GCF_054177405.1 Leptonychotes weddellii | reverse complement strand
ACATATACAATGGAATATTACTCAGCCATCAGAAAAGATGAATACCCAACTTTTACATCAACATGGATGGGACTGGAGGAGATTATGTTAAGTGAAATAAGTCAAGTAGTGAAAGTCAATTATCATATGGTTTCACTTATTTGTGGAACATAAGGAATAGCATGGAGGACATTAGGAGAAGGAAGGGAAAAATGAAGGTGGGGAAATCAGAGGGGGAGATGAACCATGATAGACTATGGATTCCGAGAAACAAACTAAGGGTTTTAGAGGGGAAGGGGGTGGGGGGATGGGTTAGTCTGGTGATGGGTATTAAGGAGGGCATGTATGCATGGAGCACTGGGTGTTATATGAAAACAGTGAATCATAGATCACTACATCAAAAACTAATGATGTATTATATGGTGACTAACATAACATAATAAAATTAAATTAAATTAAAAAAATCATTTGTTTTCTTATACTAGCAATGAACCATCCAACC
>NW_028039843.1:0-481 GCF_054177405.1 Leptonychotes weddellii | reverse complement strand
CAGGTAACAAACTGAGGGTTGCTGGAGTGGGGGGTGGGGTGGGAGGGATGGGGTGACTGGGTGATAGACACTGGGGAGGGTATGTGCTCTGGTAAGCGCTGTGAATTGTGCAAGACTGTTGAATCTCAGATCTCTACCTCTGAAACAAATAATGCAATATATGTTAGGAAAACAAAAGAAGAAGAAGATAGCAGGAGGGGAAGAATGAAGCAGGGGAAATCAGAGGGGTAGACGAACCATGAGAGACAATGGACTCTGAAAAACAAACTGAGGGTTCTAGAGGGGAGAGGGGTGGGAGGATGGAGTAGCCTGGTAATGGGTATTGAGGAGGGCACATTCTGCATGGAGCACTGGGTGTTATGCACAAACAATGAATCATGGAACACTACATCTAAAACTAATGATGTAATGTATGGGGATTAACATAAGAATAAAAAAATAAAAATAAATAAAAAATAAATTAAAAAAATTATAAATTCAA
>NW_028039842.1:0-481 GCF_054177405.1 Leptonychotes weddellii | reverse complement strand
CATAGATCAGTGGAACAGAATAGAAAACCCAGAAATAAACACACACTTATATGGTCAATTAATCTATGACAAAGGAAGCAAGAATACACCCAGGGGAATATCCAGTCTCTTCAATAAATTCTGCTGGGAAAACTGGATAACTACATGTAAAAGAATGAAAGTGGAAAACTTTCTTACACCATAAACAAAAAGAAATGGATTATGGAACTAAATGTAAGATTTGAAATGGTAAAACGTCCAGGAGACAAAAGGCAGTAGTAACTTTTTTTTTAATTCAATTTAATTTTATTGTGTTATGTTAGTCCCCATAAAATACATCATCAGTTTTTGCAGTAGTAACTTTTATGTTGTTTTTTTAAACATAATTTTATTTTAAATTGCAGTATAGTTAACATACAGTGTCATATTAGTTTCAGGCTTACAATAAAGTGATTCAGCAATTCCATACACCACCCAGTGCTCATCAGGACAAATGCACTCC
>NW_028039841.1:0-481 GCF_054177405.1 Leptonychotes weddellii | reverse complement strand
GGGCGCCTGGGTGGCTCAGTTGGTTAAGCGACTGCCTTCGGCTCAGGTCATGATCCTGGAGTCCCAGGATCGAGTCCCGCATCGGGCTCCCTGCTCAGCAGGGAGTCTGCTTCTCCCTCTGATCCTCCCCCCTC
Organism: Leptonychotes weddellii; assembly: GCF_054177405.1. Taxonomy (NCBI): domain Eukaryota; kingdom Metazoa; phylum Chordata; class Mammalia; order Carnivora; family Phocidae; genus Leptonychotes; species Leptonychotes weddellii. The sequence goes on along the minus strand of NW_028039841.1, from coordinate 347 downwards.
TCATGCTCTCTCTCTCTGTCTCATTCTCTCTCTCAAATAAATAAATAAAATCTTAAAAAAAAAAAGAACATGCGCAAAGTAATCAATTTTAAATTAGTTAGCACTAGAAGAAAGGAGCAAGCTTTTTTTTCCTTATGGTCATAGGTTGTGAGGGCTAGGCTTCATGTGGGCAGGATGGGTTTGGTATTTCATTACGGAGAAGTAATCATAATTACTTTGAAAACAAATTCATAATGCATTCAATTAAAATGTATGCCTACATTATGGACACACAGGAGCTTGTGGCCACATAGGTCTAGAAAAGTGAGAAGGGCAAACATGGAATACGGAAAAGTTATGTAGAAAAT
>NW_028039840.1:0-481 GCF_054177405.1 Leptonychotes weddellii | reverse complement strand
TGGACTTGACTTCCACAGGGCAAGAATATTTAAATTTGGATTTTGTTACTTCAGACACAAAATTAGTTGAACTTTATCTTACAAGAATATTTAATATTTGTGGCTTTTAATTTCTTCCTGAAGAAAGAAAAAGCTGGTCCTTAGAGCTGTTTATACTATTCTGGCTCTTGTCCTCCAGGCACGTGGGAGCATTGGGCTTCTGTGCCACTTTTGAACTTAAGCATTGCCATGTCACTTACTTTGGCTTATGACATGTGAGCAGAAAAGACATTGTCACTTCCAAGTGAAAGCTTTAGGCACCAGTGTGTGCTTAGTTAAGGTTGGTGCTCCCTCTGGCATATGGCCAGCAATATTCCAGATGGTGGCTGTTCTCCCAGCCAGGTATCAGAGCAAGACCACAGTGAAGCAGAACAGAACCCCCAGCTGGCCAGTGAAGTCCTCAGGAATAAACCTTCCTAGTATTAATCCACTGAGATCTGTG
>NW_028039839.1:0-481 GCF_054177405.1 Leptonychotes weddellii | reverse complement strand
TGGTGGTGGTGATGATGGTGGTGGTGATGATGGTGATGGTGGTGGTGGAGGTGATGGTGATGGTGATGATGGTGGTGATGGTGATGATGGTGGTGGTGATGATGGTGATGGTGGTGGTGGAGGTGATGGTGATGGTGATGGTGGTGGAGGTGATGGTGATGGTGGTGGTGGAGGTGATGGTGATGATGATGGTGATGGTGGTGGAGGTGATGGTGGAGGTGATGGTGGCGATAGCAGCAATGTCCGCAGGGAGGAGTATGGCCACAGGACCCCAGTTCCCGCGGAGATGAGGCCCCGTTGGGCACTGAGCCCGCTCTCTCCCATAGGTACATCCGCTCGGAGCGGTCTGTCATCCTCATCAACTTTTGCTTGTCCATCATCTCCTCCAACGCCCTCATCCTCATCGGGCAGACCCAAACTCGCAATAAGGTATGTGATCTCTGCCCTCCCCTGCACATCCCAGTGCGCCCAGGTGGGATGG
>NW_028039838.1:0-9739 GCF_054177405.1 Leptonychotes weddellii | reverse complement strand
AAAAAAAAAAAGAAGAAGAAGAAGATAGCAGGAGGGGAAGAATGAAGGGGAGGAAATCGGAGGGGTAGACAAACCATGAGAGATGATGAATTCTGAAAAACAAACTGAGGGTTCTAGAGAGGAGGGGTGTGGGAGGATGGGTTAGCCTGGTGATGGGTATTAAAGAGTGCACGTTCTGCATGGAGCACTGGGTGTTATGCACAAACAATGAATCATGGAACACTACATCAAAAACTAATGATGTAATGTATGGTGATTAACATAACAATTTAAAAATTAAAAAAAAAATGATGCTAGTTGACAGAGCCATCCCAGGCCAGTTCTATTGCTGTTCAGAATGCATCCCACTTGTAGCCCTTTGTGCCTTGTGAGATAATAGGGTTCTAAAGCTTTTGATTTATTTATTTAAAAGATTTTATTTATTTATTTGAGAGAGAGAGCATGAGCGGGAGGGGCAGAGGGAGAGGGAGAAGCAGGCTCCCCACTCAGCAGGGAGCTAGACGCGGAACTCGATCCCAGGACCCTGGGATCATGACCTGAGCCAAAGGCAGATGCTTAACCGACTGAGCCACCCAGGTGCCCCTCCAAAGCTTTTTATTTATTTATTTATTTATTTATTTATTTATTTATTTATTTATTTTTAAAGATTTATTTATTCACTTGAGAGAGCGAGAATGAGAGAGAGTACATGAGAGGGGGGAGGGTCAGAGGGAGAAGCAGGCTCCTCGCTGAGCAGGGAGCCCGATGTGGGACTCGATCCCGGGACTCCAGGATCATGACCTGAGCCGAAGGCAGTTGCTTAACCAACTGAGCCACCCAGGCGCCCCCCCTCCAAAGCTTTTTAAAGACAATAAAATCTATTTTAAAATATAGGCATACACACAAATGTTGCTACTGACCAAAGCAAAGTTTTGAAATCCAACTCCCATTTCATTCCATTGAGAAATAGGTAAAGCAACCTATTCCTCCCACATTTGGGATTGGGGCTAGGAACACCGGTGGGGGTTCTTTCTTGCCCACTTTTTAAGGCTACTTAGCCTCATTTCCTCATTTTCTCTGGGCTTGAGTATCCATTAACATCACCACATGTTTGATCCACACATGGTCAGCTCCATTACCCCAACAAAACCTCGATTTTGTTTGGAGCAGCCATGAGTCCAGCCTCGGGTAATGGATTGTGACTGATCATGATCAGTCGTGACAAGCCTGGTCCCCAGTTGCCCAGCTTTTTTTTGCAGAGAAGAGTTGCCATGTTCACTAGTTACGGTGATGAGATCTTGACCTAGAGGGAATTCCTTTGTAGGGCTTTCTAGGAAAGCTCCTTGTATGAAAAAACAAAACATGATGCCTGGAGACAGAGCAGCCATGACGGGTTGATCCAAATAGCCTGCCTCCCTATGGCATCTTAACGTGTCTGTCTAGACCTATCTGCTCAACTCAGGACTTCTTGGAATGTATAAAAAAAAAAATTTTAAAAATCAACCTTTATTTGCTTAAATCATTGCAGTAAATTTTTTTGTTATTTACCATCAGGTATAAACTTGCCTGATATTATCATGTTTTATGCTAAACTGAAGATATAACTCTGGAGGGTGGGTCTTGGAAATTTTGGCATGAGAATATTGCCCACAGCACTATAGTGTAGTGAACTTAACAGTAACATTTTAAAGTTTTTATATGTGAAACACTCCTTCCTTCTCCAGCTGGTGGAGATTTGGCTGCATCGAGCTTATCTGGATAAAGTAGCCTCTGCCATTGCCCCAGATGGGCTTCAAGGAGCCAAAGTGTCATATGATAGGAATGTAAAAATGTCAGGACTGGACATCCCCAAGGTATCACTTCCATAGGAAAATGATACAGCTGGGAGAAGAAAAGAAAACAAATGGATGAAATTGAATTGAACTGAACATAAGGGAATATAGTTGTGAGTTGAGTTGTACATATGTCATATTATTCAAGTGACTAAAGAAGGTATAATGGTACTTCCCAAAGGAAATAATTCACATTTTTTATTATTGGGTTTTAAAGTATACCGGAAAAAACAATGGACCTTAGTCAACATTTCTGAATCCTATTTATACTCCACAATCTTACTCAGTCTCTCTTGAGTGCCAGTTTCTCAACTATAAAATGGGGATAATAACTATGTCTCGTCTACACAGAATTGCTGTAGAAATCAAGTAAGATGTAATGTACAAAATCCCATTTTATACTATATTTGCTATGCAAATGTGAGATGCCATCAACATCATCATAATCATATTCCAAGTTTTACAAAACAGATGTGATCATAATTATCATCCTATCAATTTGGTTTTGAAGACAAATCTTTGGTTTATTTCCGCTGAAGTAGCCTCTTCCAGGGTGAGTGATCTCCCACAAGATAGATGTTGATGTGTGGATTCTCTGACTCTCCCTCCACAGGGCTCCTTGAGACAAATATCGGTATGTGTCTGCCCTTGATTGCATTCAAGAGAAACAATCCTTACTATTCCCAGAACTTCAAGCAAAAAGGGTGTTCCATATTGAATAGCGCAGAACCCAATGATGATCTGAATCATCAGATCCTTCTTTTGCAGCTGGAACAGGAGAAAAGCCAGAGATGGATGGGATAACAGGGAGGCCCAGAGAAGAAGTACAAAGAGAAAAAGCAGTGAACAGAAGCCAGGGACAGTCAGAGCCATGAGGAAGCGGAAACAGAGAGAGAGAGAGAGAGCGCAGAGAGACGTGGTTGCAGCACTTGGCAGTGGCGAAGTGAAGGATAGACAGGAGCCAGGTCCTGTGAATGACAGAGTAAAGAAGCGATCAGTGAGGGGATGACAAGGCAAGTTGTCCCATGATTGTCACATGAGTTGTCACATTTATTCCAGGTTTGTCAGACTGGAGCAGAGAGCCACTGCTGTGTTCTGATCAACGCCGAGGTCCCTGCAGTTCCAAAAGGGACTGAAAGAGCAGCATTCAGAGATTCCTGTTCATTCTTCCTCTTGTATTTCTTATTGTCTATCATCTGGTGTAAACTACCTCCGCCCAACCAGCCTGCAAAGTGTTAATATAGTCTTCATTGATATATTTACATGTGCTCATAGGTTACTTGTGAATATTTTAAATGAGAGGATCCATTTGTCCTGTTTGGTAATTTCCCCCCTCGCATATATCATAAATATCTTCCCATATTAATAAATATACTTCTATAAGTTTTAATGGTGGATCCAATGTGTGCAGAAAACTTCCTCTTCTTGCCTAATATACAGAGAAATGACAGATGAAATCATGAAAGGATATGAAAACTATATAGGTGTGCTTAAAAATAGGAAAGAAGGGGCGCCTGGGGGGCAAAGTCGGTTAAGCCTTCGCTTCTTGGTTTCTGCTTAGGTGATGATTTTCAGGGTGGTGAGATCGGCCCCCTGTTGGCTCCACACTCAGCGGGGAGTCTGTTTTAGTTTCTCTCTCCCTCTGCCCACCCCCGCCTCGTGCGTGCGTGCACGCTCTCTCTCTCTCAAATAAATAAATAAATCTTAAAAAACAATAAAATAGGAAAAGTAAATCATTTGGAACAGAAACTAAAGGAACCCAAAGCATTCTGGGAAAGGAGCATAAATAGCAGCAAGGGGAGGCTGACACTTTGTGGTCCACCGGGAGCTGCCAATATATACCATATATAGAGGGAAGCTGGAAAGCTATGTGAGGTTGGAAGCGGAGAACATGCTTCATAGTAGACAGAGGCTGGGAAGTAGCCTGGCAGACGGTGTGAAATGGACCTGTTGCCAGGCTCCTGGAGAGGAAACAGATTCTCTCAAGATGGGGACCCGACCCATGTGACTTCAGGTCTAGGGCTTGGAAATACACCATCTCTGTGGGGAGGGCCCAGAGTAGAGTCAGCTGCTCAGCACCATACCCTCAGTAGGGCTGGAGGGAGCCAATCCTGAAACTGAAAATTTCTAACAACTGATAATACAAAGCAGGGAACTTCTTACCAGGGACAAGATGTATTACAAAACCATAGCAAATCAAACAGTGTGGCATGGCGGTAAAAGAGCAAATAGATCAATGATAGAGGGCAAAGAGCTCAGAAGCACATCCGTGCACACCATGGAAACTAGATTTATGATAGAGATGGCTTTATAAATCAGTGGAGGAAAGGATCTATTGTTGAATAAATAGTATAGGGACACTTGGTTTTCAAAACAAACAAAAACTTGGGGTGTCTGGGTGGCTCAGTTGGTTAAATGTCCAGCTCTTGATTTCTGCTCAAGTCATGATCTCAGGATTGTGAGATCGAGCCCCGGGTTGGGCTCCACACTGAGTGTGGAGCCTGCTTAAGATTCCCTCTCCCCCTCTCCCTCTGCCCCTACCCACCTCTCTCTCTCTCTCTCTCAGTCTAGAAAAAGAAATTATCCAAACCTCACAACCTACATACATACATAATTGCAGATAGATTAAGGTTTTAAACAAGAGAAAAAAATAAATTTAAGGCAATTGGAATAAAATGTAGAATATTTTTGTAATAAATAATATAAGGAATAATTAATACAGTAAGTAATATTAAAAGCATAAGCTCTAAAAAAAACTTAAAATTTGACTGCATCAATACTGTAGAAATATTTTGGTATCAAAGACATCATCATAAAGTGAAAAGGCAAGACATAAATTAGAAGGAAATATTTATAGTTAGACAAAATATTAGCATCTGGAGGACCACTGCCCAACAGAAAGCTAAGGAAAGCCATGCATACTTTTTCATTGTGATAAAAGATCATGTAACATGAGATCTACTCACTTACCAAATTTTTAAGTGTGTAGGACAGTATTGTTAACAATATGTACATTTTTGTACAGCAGATCTCTAGAACTTTTTCATCTTGTGTGGCTGAAACTCTATACTCACTGAATAAGAACTCCCCATTTCTCCTCCTCCCACCCCCTGTCAACCTCCAGTCTACTTTCTGCTCCTATGAATTTGACTACTTTAGATACCTCATATCAATAGGATCATGCATTATTTGTCCTCCTGTGACTGGCTTATTTCACTCAGCATAGTGTCCTCACAGTTCATCCATGTTGTAGTATATGACGGGATTTACTTCTTTTTGAAGGCCGAAAAGTATTTAATTGTATGTATAAATCACATTTTGTTTCTGCATATATCTGTCAATGGACATTCAGCTTGTTTCCACCTCTTGACTGTTGTAAATAATGCCTGCAATGAGCACAGGAGCACAAATATCCTTCAAGATCTTGTCTTCAATTCCTTTGGATAAATACCCAGAAGTGGGGTTGCTGATCAAATGGTAGTTCTATTTTTTTTTTTTAATTTTGGGAAGGAACTCTACGGTGTTTCCCCCGTGGTGGCTGTACCAAATTTATATTCCCGCCAACAGTGCACAAGCATTCTAATTTCTCCACATCCTTGCCAACACTTGTTGTTTCTTGTTTTTGATTTTAGCCATTTTGACAGGTGTGAGGTGATACATCTCATTGTGGGTTTGATTTATATTTCCCTGATGGTGAGTGATATGGAGCATCTTTTCATATTACCTGTTGGCTATCTCTATGTACTCTTTGGAGAAATGTCTAATCAAGTTTTTGCCCATTTTTAAATCGGATTATCTCTTTCTTGTCACTGTTTCTTATTTCTACAAAAAAAGCCACTGGGGTTTTGATGTAGATTGAATCTATAGATTGCTTTGGGAAGTATGGACATTTTAGCAATATTAAATCTTCGGAACAATGAACACAGGATATCTTTCCATTTCTTTACATCTTCTTTAATTTCTTTCAGTAATGTGCAGTTTTCAGTGTGTAAGTCTTTCACCTCCTTGGTTAACTTTATCCTAAGTATTTTATTATTTTTGGGATGCTATTGTAAATGAGATTGTTTTCTTACTTTACTTCTTGGGTTATTCATTATTAGTGTATAGAAACATGACTGTATGTTGGTTTTGTATCCTGCAACTTTGCTGAATTTGTTGACTAGTTCTACTAGCATTTTTGTGGAATCTTTAGGGTTGTCTTTATATAGGATTATGTCATCTGCAGAGAAACATCTACTTCTTTCTTTTGGATTTGGATGACTTTGCTTCTTTTGCCTCATTGCTCTTGTAGGATTTGTAGTACGATGTTGAATAAAAGAGGTGAGAATGGGTGTCCACCTTTTGTTTCTGATCTTAGAGGAAAACCTTTCAATTTTCACCACTGAACGTGATGTTACTTGTGAACTTTACATATATTATTTTTATTATGTTAAAGTAATTTCCTTCTATTTCTATTTTGTTGAGTGTTTTTATTTTTATAATGACTGGATGTTGAATTTTTCCAAATGCTTTTACTGCACCTATTAAGTTGATCATGTAATTTTTATTCTTTGTTCTGTTAATGCGGTGTTATCTCGTTAATTGGTTGTCTTGCAGATGTTGACCAATCTTTGCATCCCAGGGATAAATCCCACGTGGTCATAGTCTATGATTAATATGCTGTTGAATTACACTTGATAGTCTTTTGTCGAGGATTTTCGCATCTATATTCATTAGGGATATTGCCTGTATTTTTCTTTTCTTGTAATGTCTTTGTTTGGCTTTGGTATCAGAGCAATGAAGGCCTCATAAAATGAGTTTGGAAGTGTTCCTTCATCTTCAAATTTTGGGGAATGTTTGAGAAGGATTGACATCTTTTTTAAAACAATGTTTGGTAGAATTCTCCACTGAAGCCATCTCGGCCCTGGTGTTTCTTTGTTGGGAAATTTTCGATTACTGATTCAATCTTCTTACTCAATATGGGTCTGTTCAGACTTTCTATTTCTTCATGACTCAGTGTTGGTGGGTTCTATGTTCTAGAAATTTATCTATTTCTTCTAGGTTATCCAATTTGTTGGCATATAATTATTCATAATAATTTCTTATAATCATTTTTATTTCTGAAGCATCAGTTGTAGTATCTTCTCTTTCATTTCTGGTTTTATTTATTTGAACTCTTTCTTTTTTTCTTAGTCTAGCTAAAGATTTGTCAATTTCGTTGATCTTTTTAAAAAACCCCACTCTTAGTTTTATTTTTTCTATCACTTTTCTAGTCCCTGTTTTGTTTATGTCTGCTGTAATATTTATTATTTCCTTTCTTCAGCTAATTTGGGCTTAGTTTGTTCTTGCTGTTCTAGTCACTTGAGGTGTAAAGGTAGGTTGTTTATTTGAGAACTTTCTTCTTTTTTAATGCAGACATTTACAACTATAATCTTCCCTTTTAGTACTGCTTTTTGCTACATCCAACAAGTTTTGGTGTTTTCATTTTCATTTGTCTCAAGATATTTTTAAATTTACCTTTTGATTTCTTCTTTGACCCAGGGGTTGTTCAAGAATATGTTGTTTAGGGATGCCTGGGTGGCTGAGTTGGTTAAGCATCTGCATTTGGCTCAGGTCATGATCCCAGGGTCCTGGCATCAAGTCCCACATCGGGCTCCTTGCTCAGCAGGGAGCTTGCTTCTCCCTCTGCCTGCAGTTCCCCATGCTTTTGCTCTCTCCCTCCCCCATCCCTTCTTCCCTCTCTCTCTCTGACAAGAAAATAAATGAAATCTTAAAAAAAAAAAGACAGAAAAAAGAATGTGTTGTTTAATTTCCACATTTTTGTGGATTTTCTGACTTGCCTTCTGCTATTGATTTCTAGTATCATTCTATTGTGGTCAGAAAAGGTGCTTGGCATGATTTCAATCTTAAATTTGTTAAGACTTGCTTATGATCTATGTGATCTATCCTGAGGAATGTTCCTTGCATGCTTAAGAATGTGTATTCTGCTGCTATTGTGCGGTATGTTCTCTGTGTTAGATCCATTGGGTCTACAGTGTTGTTCAAGTTTTGTTTCCTTATTGATCTTCGGAATGGAGATTCTATCCATTATTGAAGGTGGGGGTGTTGAAATTTCTACTGTGTTGCTGCTGTCTATTTATCCCTCCAGTTCCATCAATGTTTGCTTCTCATATTTGGGTGCTCTGATGTTGGGTGTATATACATTTATAAGTGTTATATCTTCCCGGTGAATTGACCCTTTTATGATTATATAATGTCCTTCTTTGTCTCTTGTGACAATTTTTGATGTAAAGTCTATTTTGTCTGATATAGTATAGCCACTCCTGCTCTCCTTCAGTTAACATTCATATAGAATACTTTTCTCCATCCTCACACATTCAAGCCATGTGTGTCCTTAGATCTAAAGCGAATCTCTTATAGACAGTATATAGTTAGATCTTCTTGTATGTTTGGATGTTCTTCTATCCATTCAGCCACTATATATTTTTTTGACTGGGGTGTTTAACCCATTTACATTTAAAGTAATTATTGATAGGGAAGGGCTTAGTATTGCCATTTTGTTAATTTTCTGTCTACTTGTAGCTTTTTTGTCCTTCTTTTTGTCTCTTGCTGTCCTCCTTTGCATTCTGTTAATTTTTTCTTTGTAGCGACATGTTTTGATTTCTTTCTCAGTTTCTTTTATGTATTTCCATATTTTTTTTCTTTGTGGTTCCCCTGGGGCTAACATAAAACATCTCATAGTTATAAGGATCTATTTTAAGCTGATAACAAATTAACTTCAATTGCTTACAAAAACTCTACTTCTTTACCCTGCCCTTTTGTTATTGATGTTACAAATTACTTCTTATATTGTGCATCCATTAACATATTTTTATAGTTATGGTTATTTTTGTATTTAACTCTATACCATAATTAAAAGTGATGTATGTACCACCATTATAGTATTACGGTATTCTGTATTTGTTGAGATATTTACCTTTGCCGGTGAGCTTTGTGTTTTCATATGCTTTCATGTTGATGTCTAGCATCCTTTCATTTCAACTTGAAGGGCCCATTTTAAGCATTTCTCATAAGGCATATCTAATGGTGATGAATTCCTTCCGGTTTTGTATCTCTGGGAAAGTATTTCTCCTTCATTTTTGAAGGACTGCTTTGCTAGATAAAGCATTCTTTGTTGGCAGGTTTTTTGTGGAGGTTTTTGTTTGTTTGTTTGTTTTGTTTTGTTTTGTTTCTTTTAGCACTTTGAATATATCATCCCATTACCTTCTGGCCTACATTGTTTCTGCTGAGAAACTGGCAGTCTTATATGGTTTCCTTGTATGTGGCAAGTTGGTTTTCTCTTGCTGCTTTTAAAATTTCTCTTTGTCTTTGACTTTTAAGAATTTGATTATGATGTGATTCTATGTGAACAATTTGGGGTAAATTATACTTAGAGTTCTTTGGACTTCTTAGATCTGAATGTCCAGTTCTTTTACTAAATTTGAAAAGTTTTCAGCCACTATTTCTTCAAATAGGTTTCTACCCTTTCCTCTTCTTCTGGAACTTTCATAATGTATGTGTTTATCCACATGATGGTGTCCTAAAAGTCCCATAGATTTCCTTCACTCTTTCCTCTTGTTTTTCTTTCTACTCCTTCTCTGACTGATTAATTGCAAACGACCAACTTTTGAATTTACTGATTCTTTCTTCTGTTTGATCAAGTCTGTTAAACCCCTCTAGTGAATTTTTTTAATTCAGTTGCTGTATTTTTCAGCTCCAGAATTTGATTCTTTTTTAAAAATATGCTTTCTGTATTTTTGTTGATATTCTCATTTTTGTTGATGCTTCATTTTCCTGAGCTCATTGAGCTTCTTTACAACAGTTATTTTGAATTACTTTTCAGGGAATTTAAATACCTCCATTTTTTTAGGGTTGGTTTTCAGAGATTTATTTTGTTCCTTTGATTGGAT
>NW_028039837.1:0-481 GCF_054177405.1 Leptonychotes weddellii | reverse complement strand
CCAAAATCCATGAAAGATAAGAGGCTAACAGAATAGTTTGCAAGTCATATAAAACTTCAGAATCCTGCACATTTCTTGACACTTCCTCTTTATTCACTTATTCACTTATTTACAAAATTGTATTGTTTCATCATTTTCACTGTCTTAGCCCTACTCATTGTACCACCAAATCAATTAATTACTAGAGAAACTTTTTTTTAAAGATTTTATTTATTTATTCATGAGAGACAGAGACAGAGAGAGAGAAGCAGAGGGAGAAGCAGGCTCCCAAGGAGCAGGAAGCCCAATGCGGGACTCGATCCCAGGACTCTGGGATCATGACCTGAGCCAAAGGCAGACGCTTAACCATCTGAGCCACCCAGACGTCCTACTAGAGAAACTTTAAAAAAAATGTTTTCTAGGGCGCCTGGGTGGCTCAGTTGGTTAAGCGACTGCCTTCGGCTCAGGTCATGATCCTGGAGTCCCGGGATCGAGTCCCGCA
>NW_028039836.1:0-481 GCF_054177405.1 Leptonychotes weddellii | reverse complement strand
TGCCGCGGATCACGGTTTATGGCAACCCCGAGCTGAGAGCCCGCGCCTGGGCTCCGCCTCTGCAGCTGGCTTCCCTGCTCCGATACCTGGGAGCTCTGCCACACTCAGGCAACCCCGGTCTTTCTGTGACCCCGAGGGTCCTGAGACCACACTGTCCCGGAGGGTTCCACCCCTTGCTTAGCCACCAAAGTGACTTCCCTTAGCGGAGCAGACTTTTAAAAGTTCCGATTGTGTGCTCCGTGGTTCTATCACTTGCCAGAAGCGGCCGACGGAGGCCCCTCTCCCGCCGTCTATCCTCCCGAATATCGCCTCGGATTCACTTCTCCGCATGTCCTACCTTCCAGAAAGTGGTCGCTTTTCTGATGAGAGAGTTGTTGCTCTTCTTTTCTTCGATCTCCTGTTGAGTTTGTAGGTGTTCAGAATGGTTTGATCCCTATCCAGCTGAATTCCTGAGAGGAGACGAAATCCAGGTCTCCTACTC
>NW_028039835.1:0-481 GCF_054177405.1 Leptonychotes weddellii | reverse complement strand
CTACCCCAGCTTTCTTTTGAGGTCTGCTGGCATGGAAGACAGATCTCCATCCCTTCCCTTTCAGACTGGATGTATCTTTAGGTTTAAAATGAGTCTCTTGTAGACAGCATATGGATGGGTCCTGTCTTTTTATCCAATCTGCAACCCTGTGCCATTTTATGGGAGCGTTTAGGCCATTCACATTGAGAGTGATTATTGAAAGATGTGAATTAATTGTCATCATGTTGCCTGTGAAGACCTTGTTTTTATAGATTGTCCCTGTAAATTTCTGTTGTATGTCACTCTTGGGGTCTTTCTCCTTTTATAGAACCCCCCTTAATATTTCTTGCAGGGGCAGCTTAGTGGTCACATATTCTTTCAACTTCTGCCAGTCGTTGAAGCTCTGCATCTCCCCATCCATTCTAAATGAAAGCCTTGCCAGATAAAGTATTCTTGGCTGCATGTTCTTCTCATTTAGTACCCTGAATATGTCTTGCCAGGC
>NW_028039834.1:0-481 GCF_054177405.1 Leptonychotes weddellii | reverse complement strand
TGCTCCTAGTTCAGGGCCTTTGCATTTACTATTTTTTTGCCTAGAATGCTCTTTTCCTCTGGTATCTGCTTGACTCACTCCCTAACTCCTTTGACATGGCAGCTTCACAGGGAGGCCTTCCCTGAACACCTTTTAAAAAACAGAAATCAGCCCCTTCCCCCAAAATTCTTTATTCCCCTCCCCAGCTTTATTTTAACCTTTTGTAAACTTTATCATTATCTGACATATTATATATGTTACTTATTTGCTATTTTCTGACTCTGTAATTAAAATATAAGCTTCAAGTGGATAAGAATTTTTAGATAGAGGGGCGCCTGGGTGGCTCAGTTGGTTAAGCGACTGCCTTCGGCTCAGGTCATGATCCTGGAGTCCCGGGATCGAGTCCCGCATCGGGCTCCCTGCTCGGCAGGGAGTCTGCTTCTCCCTCTGACCCTCCCCACTCTCATGTGCTCTCTCTCATTCTCTCTCAAATAAATAAATA
>NW_028039833.1:0-481 GCF_054177405.1 Leptonychotes weddellii | reverse complement strand
TCTTATGGTTTGTCTCCCTCTCTGGTTTCATCTTGTTTCATTTTCCCCTCCCTTCCCTTATGTTCCTCTGCCTTGTTTCTCAAATTCCTCATATCAGTGAGATCATATGATACTTGTCTTTCTCTGATTGACTTATTTCGCTCAGCATAACACCCTCCAGTTCCATCCACGTCATTGCAAATGGCAAGATTTCATTCCTTTTGATGGCTACATAATATTCCATTGTATATATATACCACATCTTCTTTATCCATTCATCTGTCGATGGACATCTTGGCTCTTTCCACAGTTTGGCTATTGTGGGCATTGCTGCTATAAACATTGGGGTGCACGTACCCCTTCGGATCCCTACATTTGTATCTTTGGGGTAAATACCCAGTAGTGCAATTGCTGGGTTGTAAGGTAGCTCTATCAGGGAAGCCATTTTGAATGTTCCAGTCTCCATCTTCCTGAAGCCACGTGAGAGACGCCAAGTGACACC
>NW_028039832.1:0-481 GCF_054177405.1 Leptonychotes weddellii | reverse complement strand
GCGTTTATGATTCCTCAACACATTCAGATTGAAACATTAAAAATGCTCATAAACAGGACATGGACAGGGCCATTCAAAACTTATCAACAGAAGGAGCATACTGATGGGGAAGAAGGACCTTTCAGATGGGCTGTCCTGCAGAATGTGCCCATGCCTGGTTGTGGGTGTCCAGTCTGTTGTGGGGGAGACACAACCCTGTCCTCAGGGAGCCCAGTCTGAGATGGAAACACAGCCCTGCCCTCAGAGAGCCCCAGTCTGAGGGAAGACACAGTCCTGCTTCAGGGACCCCAGTCTGAGGAGGAGTCACAGCCCTGCCCTCAGCGAGCCCCAGTCTGAGGAGGAGACACAGCCCTGCCCTCAGGGAGCCCCAGTCTGAGGGGAGACACAGCTCTGCCCTCAGGGAGCCCCAGTCTGAGAGGAGAAAGAGCCCTGCACTCAGGGAGCCCCAGTCTGAGGGGAGACACAGCCCTGACCTCAGGGA
>NW_028039831.1:0-481 GCF_054177405.1 Leptonychotes weddellii | reverse complement strand
AAGTAATTTGTAGTTACTTAGATGTGTGTTATAGTCCTTTGAATCATCTTTTCTCCTATATTGGAAATGCAATCTTTGGAGGACTTGTGAAGACATTGGGTTTGTAAACAAACTTCAGAACCCCAAAAGTTGCTTAAGTGCTTTGCGTATCAGAAAGATTGAGGCATCCAACATAAATCAACATAAACTACAAAATACCGGTATATTTGTCTATCAAGTGAGACACTAGAAAAGAAAATGGGAAGGCAGACATAAAAAAAAATTCAAGGTTCAGCCCGGTAGTTTCTGAATGCTTTGGAGGACACAGGGTAGCAGATTCAGCTGTTTGTTGTCTTGCAGACAATATGATCAAATTAATTTCAAATATAAATACCTCCGAAAATGTGTTTCTCTCTCCTTTTAAGGCAGACTGACCGGTCTGACCTTTGTTACCTGCTCCTGCTACCGGATTGATTGGAGGCTAATGCTGATTGACGGGAGC
>NW_028039830.1:0-481 GCF_054177405.1 Leptonychotes weddellii | reverse complement strand
AGGCAGACGCTTACCGACTGAGCCGCCCAGGCGCCCCAGGACATGGAAGTTGAAATGACCCCTTGGTCCATGGGCTGCTAAATGGGTATTGTGTTAAAAGCCCGACCACGGTATTAATCTCGTTGAACATCCCATCAGAGCTCCTGGTCACCAGGTGCATTGTCAGGATGGGTGTTGGGTTACAGGCCCGAGCACGGCATTAATCTCGTTGAACATCCCATCAGAGCTCCTGGGTCACCAGGTGCATTGTCAGGGAGCAGTAGTAGTTTGGACGGATTTTTTTTTTTTTTTTTTTTCTGAGCCGTAGGTCTCAAGTGTGGCTTAAAATATTCAGTAACCATGTTGTAAAGCGATGTGCTGTCTCCCAGGCTTTGCTGTTGCGTTTATGGAGCCCAGGGGGAGGAGCTTTAGCGTCATTCTCAAGGGCCCGAGGAGTCTCAGAATGGTCACTGACCACGGGCTCCCCCTTGAAGGCAACAGC
>NW_028039829.1:0-481 GCF_054177405.1 Leptonychotes weddellii | reverse complement strand
AAAATACCAAGATTTCTTCTATCACTCAATGAATAAACATAAATTGTCTAAATTAAAACTATAAATTAATTTAATTTTATTTTTTTTTAAATATTTTATTTATTTATTTGACAGAGAGAGACACAGCGAGAGGGAACACAAGCAGGGGGAGTGGGAGAGGGAGAAGCAGGCTTCCCGTGGAGCAGGGAGCCCGATGCAGTGCTCGATCCCAGGACCCTACGATCATGACCTGAGCCGAAGGCAGATGCTTAACGACTGAGCCACCCAGGCGCCCCTATAAATTAATTTTAAAGTTCAACTTAGTATTTACTGATAGCCACTGTGACCTCAGTACAACATTAGTTATGAAGAGAAAACCCACATATAAGATTCTGCTCAGGAGTGCCATTCAGTTGAGCGACCAACTCTTGATTTCAGCTCAGGTCATGATCTCAGGGTCATGGGATCAAGCCCTGTGTGTTGGGCTCCACGCTCATTAGGG
>NW_028039828.1:0-481 GCF_054177405.1 Leptonychotes weddellii | reverse complement strand
GCTTCTCCCTCTCCCACTCCCCCCTGCTTGTGTTCCCTCTCTCGCTGTGTCTTTCTCTGTCAAATAAATAAATAAAATCTTTAAAAAAAAAAAAATAGAGGACTGTCAGATTAGAAGAACCAGCCCCGGCGAATTAGATCGCTTCCATGTGCTGTGTGCTGTATACTCCTTTTATGTATTGATCATTTTTTTTTCACCCATATGTCTTTGCTGAAGGCTAAAGAACGAAATACAAATGCTGTGCAGGTATGCTTGTGTATGTGTATATATGTATATACGTGTACACACACACGCACACACACACACGCACACACACGCACACGCACAGAGCATTTTTCTACTATGACTGCCCTGGCAAGCAGCTTTCAAATGCACCTAGTAACTTCTTGCTTGGATGGGTCTTCTGAGGGCATTCTTGCTGTCATCTACCACTGTGAAGTGCATTGTAATTAGCTCTACGTTTCATGTCATGGAGCTGCAC
>NW_028039827.1:0-9741 GCF_054177405.1 Leptonychotes weddellii | reverse complement strand
GTTGTGATGTTCAAGCCACAGACCCACAGAGTTCAGGAATGGTCTGGCCGTCACAGGATCAAGATCTGTAGCAGCTGGAAGGCAAAAAGTGTCTCTGGAACAAGAGGTGAATGAGAGCATCTGCGTTAATGTAATTTCCCTTCAGCTGTTGTTATTTAGTGTTGTATACCCTAGATCCACAAAAACGATTGTGCGGGCACTAACGTGACTACTGCATTTTACTGTCATAATCCCCCTATTTACTCATTGCTTATGAGGTAATTTCAGTTTCTAAAACATGAATTACCCTCAAACAAACTGTTGTAAAGAGCAGATAATTCTACATGCCATTTAAACTACTCCAGAGAATATAATTCCATTCAAATATTTTTATATGAAGCAAGTATTACTCAATAGAAAAAAAACCCAAAAAAATGTATTGCACAAAAACCATACAAATATTTCACAGACCAATCTCTGTTTTAATATCAATTAAAAATCTAAATAAAAAAACTAGAAAATAAGTTTTAGGACCTCACGTAAAGAATATTTTATTATGAGCAAGAGGAGTATTCTAAGAAGTCAGAGAGATACATAAAATATTAAGAAGTTTATTAAAATAACTCACTATATCAATATATCTGAGAAGAAAATTCAAATGATCTGTCATTTGTCAAATTTGTCAAAACTCAACAATAATTACTGGTTAAAAAATATTGAATAAAAATGAAATTGATGAGGAATTCCCTAACATAACTTATAAATGCTTACACCCATGATCCTTATTATTTGCCAATTCTGTATCTGCAATTTCACCTACTGGCTAAAATCTATTTGTAACCCAAAACTAATACTAATTAACTAATCAGCTAATTAACTAATCAGTTAATCAGTTAATTAGTATATAAGTACTAATATAATACTTAATAATATTAGTATTGTTAATACTAATACCTGGGGCTTTTTCACCATCATTCCAGGACATGTACACACACACAGCAGTGAAAAATCGGAGTTGTCCAAATGTGCACATTCCCTGCTGAGGTCCAACAAGGTGCTGCTCTGTCTTGTCCTTTCAGCAGTTCTACAGAGACGACCATGGGATGGAGACAGCAGGGGGCAGCACAGTGCAGTACAAGACATTGGCTCTATGGCCAGTTACTGTAGGGTTTGAAGGTCAAGTCTGGTACTGGTAGTGGGAATGGTCACTTAACACTTCTAAACCTGGTTTTTTCTTTTGTAAAGTAAAGCAAATATAATCTCCCAGGATGAATTGCTTTAGGAATTAAGATTATATGTGAGATATGTCTCTGTCTACACACACACAAAAATACACGTACACATGGTACCCCTAGGAGCAATGGTTCAGTATCTGTTAATTCAGGGTTTGTGGTGACCTTCTAGACCATTATTAGCAGGAAGAACTAAAATTGAGTGTGTGTGCACCTCTGTGTGTGTGGGTAGGTGGGTGTGTATTATGTGCACATATGTAAAATACATATATAAATATGAAATATATGTGTATGTATATACAGGTACACCTAGTTATTTTATATATCTGTGTTTATCATATATGTGAACAGTAAGGATCATATACATGGGCTAATACCGAAAGCTTTATTGCTAAGTCAAGAAGATGAAAGTTCTATAATCAGCTTTCCTGTCTAACACAGCACTAGATGTTCTCACTGATGTAACTGGTCAAAAGAGAGAAATTAGAAGTATAAACACTGAAAGAGACCACTAAAAATATCAATATTTACAGATGATATGATTTAAACCCAGCAATTCCACTAGACTTAAGTGAAAAGATTCTACAGACAACAATATAATTCAGTTAGGTGGTGGGGTGTGAAATTAAAATACAGAAATCAATAGCCTTCATCAATACACACAATGACCAAGTGAAGATATAAGGTAAAAGAAGACCTTATTTATATTTTCAAAAAATAAAATTAAAAGCTTAGAAAAAAACACAAAAGATGAGAAAAATCTACCTGAGAAAAATTTTAAACATTCTTAATCACAAACATAAAATGAAATACATGGAAATACATACCATAGAAAGACTCAACTTCATAAAGGTGTCATGGGCAAGCTATATGGTAAAACAAATAGGCATAAATATTCAATAAAACTTTGGAAAGAAGAGTGACAGGGGCGACAAGGGTGATAACATTAGTCCTATTAAAAAACAGAACTAAAATTAAAAATTGAGTTAGTGACTTCTGGATAAACAGACCAATAAAATAAACAAAAGTTTCAGAAATAGACCCACATATTTACTATATCCTAGAGGTGCCTGGATGACGCAGTTGGTTGTGTCTGACGTTTGGTTTTGGCTGGGGTGGTGATCTCTGGGTCCTGAGATTGAGCCCAGCGTCAGGCTCTGTGCTTAGTGTGGGATCTGCTTGAAATTCTCTCTCCCTCTCCTCTGCCCCACCTGTTCATGCTCTCTCTCTCTCTAAAATAAATAAATCTTAAAAAAAAAAAAAAGAAATTTACTATATCCTAGAGGTAACATTTCAAATAAACCAGGGAGTCTTGGAATTTTAAATCAACAGTGTTGTGACAAACTGGGTAGTTATTTGAAAAACAATGGGGTTTAACTGATATTTCATTACACACTAAAATAAATCCAAATCAGTTAAAGATATATACATTTACACATATGATTTTTACATGTATTTCTAATAAAAGTGTAGAAGAAAAGCTGTTTTAACTTTATTTCAAAATCAAAATGTCAAAAAATAAAATACTTATTTTTACTTGATATAAATAAGAATGTGTGCTTAATAGCCCCCCTGCCCCAATCATGGTTATCAAAGGCAAAAGGCAAAATAAACTGAACAAAATTAGAATTCACAGTACATATAAAAAAGCTAACATACCTAATTTATAAAAAGCTCTATATATCTACAAGAAAAGTTCAATTCAATAGAAAATGTGCAAAAATATGAATAAGCAATTATATATATATTGAGTAATAAGTTCATCATTTATATAGCTGGATTCTGAAGGAACAAACCTTTTTGCTAACCTATTTATTTTTGTTCATATACATGTATGGAAAATACACTTTAAAAATCCTCTCAACTTTCATTTCCACAATGATCACGGAATGATTTCAAAAAGGACCTCTGAAATATTTGATATCTGAAAATATTGCCATTTTGAGACTATGGAAGTAAATAAATATGTTAGTAATTTTTTTCATTTTATATAATGAGAATTCTTAATTCCCCTTCATGGTCTTCTTAGTTTTAAGTAAAATGTGTTCCTTATTATAATAAAAATAAGTTTCTTCAGGCAAGATGTCTTCCATAGATTTTTCTGATGACAAAAATATCTTTGTAATTTAACCAAAACCACACCCTTCTGATGACTGTGGGCTTCTTTAAATATTAAGAAACTTAAAACTACCCAATTTTTTTGTTCCTTTTCATAACAATCCAAATACTAAAAAAAAAAATCATATCCCCATTATACCTATGAAGAAACAGAGGATTACAAATCTTATCCCTGCAGTGTTTAATATGCATAATACTTTATGAACATGACTTTTCATATAGTAGCAGCTCCCTGAGAAACAAGACCTACACTGGCTAAGTAACTGCTTACTTTTGGGTGTTCTGCAGCTTTTTCATTTGGTAAATGTTTTTATTAAATGAAATGTAGAAATACCATCAAATATAGAATGTTCAGAATACTCAAAGAAATGCACCTTTAATAAATTCCATATTAAATCTGTGAATGCTACTCAGAATTTGAAGCAGGCATAACGAAATTAGAGCCATATAATGAAATCATGTTATCATCTATCTGCTCATCTATTTATAACTTGTTTTCACATCTCTCTGTGATTCAGTAAGCATATTAGGTGTGCTAGAAATTGTGTTATAAGCTTTATTTTCTTATTCTCATAATAATACAAGTAGTTAAAAATGTCATATCCCTATAATATCTATAAAGAAACAGATGATTACAAATAATCCTTAATCTGTTTTGAGGTAAAATACAAATAAGAAGTCTGACATCATAGCATGATTTCTTAAACGTTAGACCATATTGTCTGCCCCAAAATACTGTCATGAGTATTCATTTATAACAAATGTATTTTGTTGAACTTCTTTTTTTTTAAGATTTTTTTTTTTTCTTTGACAGAGAGGGACACAGTGAGAGAGGGAACACAAGCAGGGGGAGTGGGAGGGGGAGAAGCAGGCTTCCCGCTAAGCAGGGAGCCAGATGCGGGGCTTGGTCCCAGGACCTTGGGATGATGACCTGAGCCGAGGAAGGCAGATGCTTAATGACTGAGCCACCCAGGCGCCCTTTTGTTGAACTTCTGACATAAACAAATGCATCTAACTTGCATCAATGTTAAATGATTTAAGTATGTTACATTAGAAAAACACTTTTCTCTCTTTAAATGTTAATGTTTATACTTACTTTTCTATTTAAGCTCATTTTCTCTTTCTTAGCCATGAAAAAGGAAGAAAGGCAGAGAACAACACACAGGCAGGATTTAGGGGAGTGCTGCAAGTAGAATTTTCTGCAATTATGGCCTTGTTCTATGTCTCCATTTTCCGATATGATAGCCACTAGCCACATGGGGAGAATGGGTGAAAGTGGTCAAAGGGTATAAACTTCCAGTTATAAGATGAATAAGTTCTGGGGATACAATGTACAGCCTGGTGACTACAGTTAACTATGCTGTACTATATACTTGAAAGTTTCTAAGAGAATAGATCTTAAATATTCTCACCACACACACACACACACACACACACACACACATACACGAAAAGAACGAAAAGAAAAAAAACTATGTGAGATGGTGCTTGTGTTAATTAACCTTATTGTGGTAATTACTTATATTTGTACATCAAATCATGGAGCTGCAAACCTTAAACATATACATAAAGCTGGAAAAAAGTGTTAAATTTTTGTTAAAAATGAAAAAAGTGATTAATACAAGTAAAGAACAGTAAAGAACTAGATTTTCATTTAATTTTAATTAATTATAATTTTCAATAGCTACATGTGACTAACAGATGATGTATTGGACAGTGCACATCTAATGTCTTTGCCACACCACCACCCTGTAATGATATAGGTCCTGTCATCCTACATCCAAACACATCCTTAATCAGCCCACTTTTTTTCATCAGTTAAGCCACCATAGCAACAAATATTGCAATTTCTTTCTAATTAATACACCTGCTTCTAGTCCCAGCAGTCCATTCTCCAGATAGCAATAAAAGTAAGTATTTAAAAAACTCAAATTAACATAATACTCAATGGTGAAAGATTGAAAGCTTTTTCCCTAAGTTTGGGAACAAGACAAGGACTCCTGCATTCACCACTTCTATTTCACATAGTACTGGAAGTTCTAACCAAAGCATTCAGGCTTGAAAAAGAAATAAATGGCATTTAAACTGAAGAGAAAGAAGAAAAACTATTTCTATTTGTAGGTGAAATGATCTTACATAGAAAAAAAGCCTAATGAATACACAGACACACGCAAACTGTTGGAGTTAATAAAGAAATCCAGCAAAGTACAAGATTCAAAATCAACACACAAAAATCAGTTCTATTTTCTATACGCTGACAATGAATAATCCAAAAATAATATTAAGAAAACAATTCCACTTACAAAAGAATCAAAAAGAATAAAATACTTAGAAATTAATTTAACTGAGACAGCATAAGACTTGTACACTGAAAAGTATAAAATATTATTGAAAGAAATTAAAGAAGACCTAAATAAATGGAAAGATACTTCGTGTTTCTGGATTAGAAGATTTAATATTGTTAAAATGACAATACTGCCCATAGCCATACACAGATTCAATGTATACCTATCAAATTCCCAACAACATATT
This sequence comes from Leptonychotes weddellii, assembly GCF_054177405.1. Taxonomy (NCBI): domain Eukaryota; kingdom Metazoa; phylum Chordata; class Mammalia; order Carnivora; family Phocidae; genus Leptonychotes; species Leptonychotes weddellii. The sequence goes on along the minus strand of NW_028039827.1, from coordinate 3,880 downwards.
CTCAGAAATGTAAAAACCTATCCTAAAATTCATATTCAATCTCCAGGGAGTTGAACAATCTTAAAAAAAATAAAGTTGGAAGTCTCTCACTTCCTGATTTAAAAATGTATTATAAAGATAAAATAATTAAAAGAGTATGGTACTGGCATGGGATAATCAAGTAGACCAATGGAATAATATTGAGAGCCTAGAAATAAACTCTCACAACTAGGTCAATTGATTTTCCACAAGGGTTCCAGGGCCATTCAATGGAGAAAGAACATTATTCTCAACAAATAATCCTGGGAAAATTGTATATCCACATGAAAAAGAATGAGATTGCACCCTTACCTTACACAAGATACAGAAATTAATTCAAAACATATCAAAGGTGTAAATTTTAGAGCACTATAAAACTCTTAGAAGAAAACATAGGGGCAAATCTGCATGACCTTGGATTTAGCAATAGTTTCTTAAATATGACCCAAAGTACAGGAAAAATAACAACAATAAATAAGTAACTGGACTTCATTAAAATTAAAAACATTTGTACATCAAAGGACACAATCAAAAGAATGAAACAACAAATCACAAAATGGGAAAATGTTATTTACAAAGTGTATTTCTGAATAGGCTTTAATATTTAAAAAATATTAAAATTCCTACAACTCAGCAACAACACAAACAAGTCAACTTAAAAAAAGAGCCAAGGACATGAATAGACATTTCTCCAAAGAAGATACACAAGTGGCCAATAAGCACATGAAAGATACTCAACAGCATTGCTCATTCAGGAAATGCAAATCAGAAAAACTGTTCAATACTACTTCATGCTTGTTAGAATTGTTAGAACTTTTATTTATTTTTATTTTTTATTTAAATTCAGTTAGCCAATGTATGTCAAAAACTAATGATGGCTAGAATGGTTAGAATTTTTAAAAAGTAAGGAAGAAAGGGGAATGAGAAAGGGAGAGAGAGAGAAAGAAACAAGTCTTGGCAAATGTGGAAAAATTGTAACTCTTTTTTAAATTTTATTTATTTGAGGGGAAGTGGGGAGGAGCAGAGGGAGAGGGACAAGCAGAATCCTCCCTAAGTGCACCCGACACTGGGCTGGATCCCAGGACCCCAAGATCATGACCTGAACTGAAGAAATCAAGGGTCGAATGCTCAACTGACTGAGCCACCCAGGTGCCTCAGAAAAATTGGAACTCTTGTACACTGCTGACGGGTATGTAAAATGATGCAGGTACTGTGGAAAGAAGTTTGACAATTCCTCAAAACTGGATACATAGTATTACCAAATGACTCAGCAATTCAACTCCTAGGTCTATACCTAAAAGAATTGGAAGCAGGGACTCAAGCAGATGATTATATACCAGTATTTACTGTAGCATCATTCACACTCATCAAAAGGTGGCAATAACCCAAGTGCCCATCAATAGATGAACAGATAAACAAAATATATATAGTGAATATTATCCAGTCATAAAAAAGAATGATGTTCTGATACATGCTACAACATGGATGAATTTAAAAATACTGTTAAGTGAAATAAGCCAGACACAAAAAGAAAAAGTGTGTGATTCATATAAAAATATTTATATGAAATATCTTAAAAAAAAGCAAATTCATAGAGACAGGAAGTATATTAGAGGTCACCAGGTTCTGGGAGGAAGGTGGAACTGGGAGTTATTACTGAACGGGTACAGAGTTTCTGTTTGGGTTTATAAAAATTTTCAAAACCTATAGTAGTAATAATGCTTGCACAGCATTGTGAATTTAATTAATGCCACTGAATTTTATACTTAAACATTGTTAAAATGACAACTTTTATGCACACATATTTTTATCATAATTATAAAAATAGTAAACTGACAACAAAACCTCCAAATATATTTTTAAAAATCATATCATTCTATCATCAAAAATTTCCCCAAATAGATGCTCATCATTTAAAATATAAAATTTAAATTTCTTTATCTTGGCTTTCAAGGCCTTGTGTATTTTGGCTCCCACCTAGTTCTCCAACCTCATGCCATTAACTGCTCCTATATCCATTTCTTGAATGTGTTAAGCTGATTTCCACTTTAAGACTTTTACCAGTTTTTTTGACTATCTACAAAACTAGTGTATATTTATACAAAGCACAGATGTTGGCTTTCTCTATAAATTTAATTTTATTGCAGTTGAGAAGGTAATTGAATAGTGTCATACTTGAAACCATGGATTCTGGAGCCAGATTACTAAGATTTAAATCCAAGCCTGGCCAAATACTAGCTGCATGACTTTGTAAGTTACTACGTCTCAATTTCCTCACATGTAGAACGAAAAGAAAAATAAAACTACCTTATGAGACTGTTATGGGTATAACATAACATATGCTATGGGTATAACATTAATTACAGTAATATAAGTCCTCAGACTGATGTCTGGCTCATGGTAAATGTAACTGTGTTCCATTTATTATTATTATTGCCCAAGAGGTATATTCCCTTCTTCCTGCTTCTTCCTGCTCCTTCCTTACCAAAAGAAAACAGTTGATGTACTTAGCAGCAGCAACCCTCTCAATGGAAGAAGACCTTATACTCAGTTTTAAAGGATACATCTCAATTGAGCTAAATCCAACATAGGAATCCCCTTCCTACTTGACAGTTTTTGGTCTAGAAGTAAATATGTGATCCAGCTCTGGCCAAGGAGTCTTAATAAAAAGTCCCCTGCCATCTCTCCAGGAAAGACTTTCATCACTAATAGGAAAAAAAAAAAAAAGTTACAGGAGAAAAGGCTCTTTTTACATTGCTCCGTCCTTTCTGTCTTGAACAGAACTGTGTGAAGACAAGGATTTGGGAGCTACGGTAGCCCTCTTGCAACACCAGACCAATAGGAGGCACTTCTCCATGGTGTTTCTATTCCTACTGTGACAACTTTTGTTCTGGATTCTTTTTTCTTTTTTTTTTCTTTTTTTTTAAGATTTTATTTATTTATTCATGAGAGACAGAGAAAGAGAGAGGCAGAGGGAGAAGCAGGCTCCCAAGGAGCAGAGAGCCCGATGCGGGACTCGATCCCAGGACCCTGGGATCATGACCCGAGCCGAAGGCAGACGCCCAACCATCTGAGCCACCCAGGCACCCATGGATTATTTTTTCAAGAATGTTTGCATGGTAAACAGTTTTGAAACTTAGAAACAATATTTCCCTTGGACAAGAGGGCATATTTGTTTCCTGACTAGGATGATAAAGCCAATGCCCTCCTCCAGTACAAAGGTTGGGCATGTTTGCTAGCAGTCTACTTATAAGATTTGGGATTTCCTATCTTGGTGTTATTCGGCTGTAACACAACCCGAGTGTGTGCAGAGCATCCATCAGAGCTGCTCCAGAGAGGCCCTGAGGGTTTGCAGGACAAAGAGAACTGGTGGGGGCATGAAGTTCATGCCACCTCCTATGCTGAGACTAATAAAGTCCTCTGTCTGTAACCCAGGAGTTCAATGTCTTCTGCCAGCACTGTGAGGCTGTGGCAGGGTAACTACGTTGACCCTTGAACAATGCAGGGGGTTGGGGCGCTGACTCCCACGCAGTCAAAAATCCACATATAACTTAGACTCTACCCCAAAACTGTACTACAAAGAGCCTACTGTTGACCAAAAGCCTTACTGATAACATAAACAGAATTAACCCATATTTTGTATGTGATATGTATTATATAATGTATTCTCACAATCAAGCTAGAGAAAAGAATGTTACTAAAAAATCATAAGGAAGAGAAAATACATTTACAGTACTGTACTGTATTTACTGAAAAAAATCCATATGTAAGTGGACCCACACAGTTTAAACGTGTTGTTCAAGGTCAACTGTACTTATTTTGCAAGCAAGATAAAGTTTCAGACCCTTCACTGTTCCTGACA
>NW_028039826.1:0-14981 GCF_054177405.1 Leptonychotes weddellii | reverse complement strand
GGAGAACCATCTAATGAAGAATGCGTTAATTGTATAAATAAAAACTCAAAATAGAACTCGGGAGTTGGGAGAAGATAAACTTGTGGTACTGTGCTCTATTTGCAAGGAGACCTGAGACTACCTGGTGTTTTCTATTAGCCCAGAGTGTAGAAGCTCACATTCTTTTTCCAATTTTTTAAATTGTGCTAAAATACATGTAAAAACTTTACCATCTTAACCATTTTTCAGTGTACAGTTAAGTGGTATTAAATATATTCATAATGTTGTGCTACCACTGCTAGCATTCATTTCCATAACTCTTCATCTTGTAAAACTGAAACTCCTATGCCCATTAAACAATAACTCTCTATCCCTCTCTCCCCACCCGGCCCGGGCAACCACCATTCTACTTTCTGGGTCTATGGTTTTGGCTACTGTAAGTATCTTACAGAAGTGGAATCATACAGTATATGTCTTTTTTTGTGACTGGTCTATTTCACTTAGCATAATGACCTCAAGTTTCATCCATGGTGTAGTCTATGTCAGAATTTCCTTTCTTTTCAAGACTAAAAAATATTTTATTGTACGCACACACCACGTTTTGCTTATGCATTTATCAGTTTATGGACACTTGGATTACTTGTACTTCTTGGATACTGTGAATAATGCTGCTATGGACATGGGTGTGCAAACATTTTTTCAAGACTCTGTTTTCAATTATTTTGGATATATATCTAGAAGTAGAATTACTGGATCATATGGTAATCCCAATTCCACTGAGGAACCACCATACTGTTTTCTGTAGTTGGTGTAACATTATATTCCCACTAACAGCACACGCAGTTCCAGTTTCTTCACATCCTGGCCAACTTGTTATTTTCTGTTTGTTTTTAAATAGTACCCATCCTAAAGTGTATGAGGTAGTATATCTCATTGTAGTTTTGAAATGCATTTCCTTAATTATTAGTGATGTTGAACATCTTTTCAAGTGCTTATTGGCCAAATATAAATCTTCTTTGGAGAAATGTCTTTTCAAGTCCTTTGCTCATTTATGAATTGGGTTTTGGTTGTTGTTGTTGAGTTTTAGGAGTTCTCTGTATATTCTGATATTAATCCCTTATCAAACATGTGATTTGCAAAAACTTTCTCCCCGTCTGTGGGCTGCCTTTTTTACTCTCTTGATACTGTCTTGTGGTACACAGAATTTAATTTTCATGAGGTCCACTCTATTTTTTTTGTTGCCTGTGCCTTCAGTGTCCTAGTCAAGAAGTCACTACCAAATCCAATGTCATGAAGCTTCTGTCCTGTTTTCTTCTGAGAATTTCATAGTTTAGGTCTTACATGTAGCTCTTTGATCCATCTTAGAGTTAACTTTTACATATGGTGTTAGGAAAGGGCCAGAACTTCATTCTTTTGCACATGGATATCCAGTTTTGTCAGCACTTTTTGTTTAAAAAGACTATCCTTTCCCCATTGAATGGTTTTGTCACTCTTGTCAAAATCATCTAACCATATACGCAAGGGTTTATTTCTGGGCTGTCTACTCCACTGGTCTGTCTTTATGCAAATAATGCACTATTTTGATTACCGAAGTAAGCTTTGAAATTAGGAAGTGTGAATTTTCCAGTTTTGTTCCTTTTTTTTTCAAGACTGTCTTGGCTGTGTGGGGTCCCTGGAGATTCCATATGAATTTTAGAATGAGTTTTTCTGTTTCTGCAGAAAACACATTGAAATTTTGATAGGGATTGCACTGAATCTGGAGATTACTTTAGGTAGTACTGATATTTTAACAATACTAACTCTTCCAATCCACAAACATGGGATGTGCTTCCATTTACTTATGTCTTTTTTAATCTGGAAGTTCATATTCTAAGCCAACTGGGCCTTCCACCTGACATACTGCTTTTGTAGGAAAAGTTTAGTGTGCCAATAGGACACCAAAACAATGCATTTTCTAAAACGCAACAACCACAAACTAGACAGAAAGAATAATACAAGGAACATTTCTTTAAATAATTTTAAGAAGTGAAGTACAGATGTTGACTGGTACCAGATCAACCACCTTTCCATTCTACTGGAAAGAAAGAAACTGTTTGCATAAAAATACTAAATTAATGAAGTAAAAAAGGAAAACCCTTAATAACCTACCAGTTATGACAATGAGCTTGTGAACAGATAAGTATTTTACTTGATATTACTATGTATATAATTTAGCCTAAGATCTGACACTGAGGAAAATATAAAATGTTTACATATGATTCCTTCCCTCAAATGACTTACAACCTCAGAGACAAGATCTGAATGTATGGGAAACTACCGAAGAAAAAAATTTATATTGAAAAGGTGTTAAAATAAATGCAATCGTTGAATTTGCAAGTCAAAAAGTAATGTGGCAGGTTGTTAGGTAAGGGAAAGGTGCTTGAAAGAGATACATGGAGGAACATATACTAAAGCAGAACACAGATGATACCCTTGCAGCTATGGATTTCCATATCTATTGTGCAAAGTACTTTTATTTTCATTTTCTTCACTTAATTCCTCCAACAATCCAATGAAATGGGCAAGAAAATGAGTGCTATTTTACAAAAGAGAAAACTGAGGCTCAGCAATATTAAGTAGGTTGTCAAAACTGATAAGGTGAAGCCAAGCACAGAATCTAGGTCTTTTGATTCCAGCTCTATTTTACCAGTGATTTCCAAACCCAGCATATCAGTCTCTGGGCTGGGAATAGATGTTTCAAGATCTTCACAGGTGATTCTGAGGATTAATTAGGTTTGGGCACCCGTACACTATACCAGCAGTTTGTAAGTTTTCTTGGGCATCAGAATTACCTAGAAGGCTTGTTCAAACACAGATTGCTAGGTCCCACTTCCATGGTTTCTGATTCACTGAATCTGGGTGAGCCCAATAATCTGCCTGTCTAACCAGTTTCAGGTGAGAAATCTATGCTGCCGGACCACACTCTCAGAATCACTGTAATATACCAAATGCATTAAGTTTATTTAACTAGTAGATACTTTTTGCAAATGATAAAATAGGTGTGCTGCCCAAACTCAGAACCATTTTAGGCAACTGTGAAGATTAAGATCATTAGCGCACTGATTTTCACAGAATAATTAATCCATACTCCAGTGAAAATGACTTCAGTTAATGTCCTTCCTTTCTAAAACTGACAAAGCAGGGATTCAAGAGCTCGCTAAACCTGAAGCAAAAAGTCATACTTGGAAAAATGTTTCAACTTCTGGCTTTTGCTTGTATACTGAAGAATTTATCAGTCAGCTCGAATATGTTTTGAAGTTAATTCTTCCAGAAGGGTAGCTGTTGTCTATACTTTGAAGCTTTGAGAACTGAAAAGGTGTGTTGGTTCTTGGCTGCTGACTTGGCTGGATAAAGAACCTGGGACCTAAACTGTCACAGAACTCTCGATTGTCTCCTGATCTTTAATTATAAGAACAATCCAAGGCTAGGAGTCTGCCATACATCCTTTGTGAATGAATAACTTCTGTATATCTGTTTTCCTCTTTGCCTGGATGCCTGATCATTATTGTTATTATTTTTAACAAGGGAAAGTACAAAGTTTCACTAGGACAGGTTTAGTTGTTAGTTTCTTTTTATTAACTTCTCTTGGTACTTGGCAACAGGCTTGTCTGAATTACAGACTCAAGGTCATCCTTTAGCTCAGGAAAAATGTTTTTTCTATAGTGTGTTTAATAACTGCTCCTGTTCAATTTGTTTTGGTCTCTTGCAGAATTATCAATTATCTATATATTAGGTCTCTTACTCTATCCTTTATGTCTATCACCTGTTCTTCATGTTTTCTTCGTCCATCTCGTTTCCCCTTTTCCTCTGCATTCTGGGCGAGCTTCTCAACCTTGTTTTCCATTACCACCGAGTCAATTTTCTCAAGTTTCTACTCTATTTTTTCCAGCACACATTTAATTTGGATACTGCATATTTAGTTACTATTCTATGGCTTCTTATTTAGATACTGCATTTTAGTTTCTAACCTGTTGTTTCTTATTTTATCCAATACCCTTTTAATTTATGCCTCCCCATTAGCCAACCCCCCTTTTAGCTCAGTCTACTGTCTTGTGACTCATTTTCCATGTCTTACTTCAAAGACTCCAGGTTTTCTTTTTTTTTAGTCTGCAAACATAAAAAATAACAAATGTCTTTGTTATTGAAGTAATCTTTAATATCAAGGGTATGCTTTTGCCCTGTATTGAGTGCTATGTTCTTCTTTTTGAGTGGTTGTAGGGTCTTATCTCAGATTACATTCCCAGGTATTTCCTGTAAACCAGCAGTGAGACCGACAGCTTGCTAAAAGTAGGGATTGATTTTTCAGCAAGAATACTTCATGGTAGAGGTGTGAACCTTCATCAGGAAGCATATAATGTATGACAGTCTTTCTTTTTGTTATGTTAGGATTAGTCTGTATGTTCATGTGTTGTCACCTTGATCCAGCATTATAATGTTCCCCGTTAGCAGCCGTCTAATTAGTTTTAGCAGTGACGACTGTTTCATTAGGGGTTGCAAAATGGTGATATTCTACCAGCCCTTAATATATTAGCTGACATACTTTTGTAAAGAAAATCTTGCCCTTCTCTATCAATGCTTTGGTAATCCTGAGGTACTGTCTGTACAGGTATATAGTCTGTACAGTCAGAATTAACACCTGGATCTTTCCTCTTACCAATTCAAAACAATGAATTGGCCCCCTCATAACCTCCAAAAATAAATGAGTTTTTTAAAGTAATATATGAACGAACTCATGAATATTAAATATATTTAATGTGCTTCAATCCATTACAGTTACAACTTTTTAAAAATATTTTATTTATTTGAGAAAGAGAAAGTGAAAGAGCACGAGCAGAGGGGGAAAGGCAGAGGGAGAGGGAGAAGCAGACTCCCTACTGAGCACGGAGCTGACGCCACTGGGGTGGGGGTGGGGGGGCCTTGATCCCAGGACCCTGAGATCATGACCCAAGACGAAGGCAGATGCTTAACCGACTGAATCACCCAGGCGCCCTGAAGTTACAACTTTTTGATGCTCAGATTATCCCATCTTTATTTAGTCAGTGCAAATCTTTTCAAGTTGGCTCCTAAATCCTGTGACACAACCCAAGTAGCTTCTGATAGCTTTCTTGCTTTCTTGTATTATAAGATATGCCAGGTTCATCATGTATACTTCTTGCCAAAGACACACCCCTTCTTCAAAGACTTCTAGTTCTATAGTGGGAATACCTATATTATTTCTGATAGAAATTTCTGGACATTTCTGTATTTCAGGATATGAACACCTCCCCTTTTCCATGTTTTAGTGTTGGTGTACTATTTTATTAAGATATATTTAGTCATTGGGCGCCTGGGTGGCTCAGTCGTTAAGCGTCTGCCTTCGGCCCAGGTCATGATCCCAGAGTCCTGGGATCGAACCCCGCATCGGGCTCCCTGCTCCGCGGGGAGCCTGCTTCTCCCTCTCCCACTGCCCCCACTTGTGTTCCCGCTCTCACTGTGTCTCTCTCTGTCAAAATAAATAAATAAAATCTTAAAAAAAAAAAAAAAAGATATATTTAGTCATTTCAAAAGTAAGTAGATGTGGGGTTAGAGGGAGTCAGATGCCTGCACCCAGACTATCTGACTGTTAGGATTAGGTTCTGCTGCTAGTAACAGACACCAGAAATAAATCCTTGTATGCTCCAGCCATTGTTATTTTTCACTCATGTAAAAGAAACTCAGGAGTAGGTGATCTGGAACTAATATGCAGCTACATCATCAAGGACCTAGGCACTTTCTATCTTTCCACACCACACTATTATGGCCCAAGACAGTGACTTAAATCTCAGCCATCATGGCTGTGTTCTAGCCTAGAAAGAAGAGGAAAGGCAGAAGGGCAAAAAGAGTGTATCTCTTGTCGAATGTCTTACCCACTTATAGGAAATACTCCATAAATACTAAATTGGAAAGTGCCTTATTCAGTCACAGTGTTTCTGGTTGCATACACTTTCAGCCTAATCTATTGGCTTGTGTAACCTACATGGCAACCTAGTCCTCCCACAGTCTACAGCTTGTGCTAAAGATTATCAGCAATCACTGATGGGTAGGTCAACCCTGACACCTCATCTATCCTCAAACCTTCATGAGACATACTTAGCCTTAAAAAACAAACCAACAAACACCAAATTACATGAATGATAAAGGAAGCTGTTTGTTTTTGAAGGGGTAGGGGGCAAGCTTACAGGGAAAGGAAACATTTAAAGAGTAGTTTTACTATATGCCAGGTGCTATATATATTTCAGTTACTGAAATCAAACCCTGAGAAGGAGTTCTTGTTATCACCAGCATGTAGTTGAAGAAACGGAGTAGTTTTTAACTCTGCTGAAGGAAAAATTATTAGCAAGCACATAGTGGGATTTAAACTAGATTTACCTGGTTTCAAAGTGTTAAGTTCTTCATATCACACCACAATAGCATATTACTGGCTCCAAATCACTATTTACTCTCTTACCAATTAGATTAAGAGCAGACTGATTTGCCCTCGATTTGTGCAGACATCTTGAACTACTGGCACTGTGCAGCAGCTTCTGAAACTAAAATTCACTTCTGAAAAGAGGTTCTAAATGTATTCAGCTTAATTCTCCCTAACATTGAAAGCAATAATATAAAGAACTAGGACAGGAATGTTTTTTAAGGAGCAAAGAGCAGCTTTTGTATACAGAAAAGCTGAACAGTTAAGAGTGTAGCTAAAATGTTCTTTGAAGTATTGTATAATATTTAACTAAAAAAACTCTGCTTCTTCTGAGCAATGTGTCAAACTAAGCATATGTTATGTAAATAAATCAGTTCAGAAAGGAGTCCCAGGCTTCTCCAGCTGCGTAGCAGCATTTCTCCCCTCATTAGGAAAGCAAGAGAAAGAAAACCTAATGATGTGTTTACTCCGCATGGTTCAGGCATAGGGAGATTTTACAGCACAGATTGGTAGAACTACCCTAAGAAGTGCTACAGAATAGCTACTGATAATAACTTTTTATCAAGTTTGGGACAATCCTGCAAAAACAGGAATGACAGAAGGGGAAAAGTTCATCAAGTTGCTTGCTTATAGCAATTTTTTTTTTTACATTTTTTTAATTTTATTATGTTAATCACCATACATTACATCATCAGTTTTTGATGTAGTGTTCCATGATTCATTGTTTGCATATAACACCCAGTGCTCCATTCAGTACCTGCCCTCTTTAATACCCATCACCAGGCTAACCCATCCCCCACCCCCCTCTTATAGCAATTTTTAAACAATCATAAAGTATAGAGTCTTGGCCATGTAGAAACTATGTGGAAGAAACCGTATGTGGGTATTGGCCCCAAATGGTTTTTAAATATAACTAATTATTGGGGTAACTGTTAACAGAGACGTAGTAAAATGCAGTTTTGAGCTACTTTACAAGCAACGCAGAATGTATCACATTGGAAAAAATGAGGGAATGTGCTAACAGGAATCGTGTGAGAACAATCTGCTAGGTTACTGGACTAGACTGAATTCTATTTGCTAGCTGAGTTAGTGTTTTTCTAATATTTATAATAAAAAGAAACATCTAATATACTAGCCTTCTGACATTATATGACCTTTTGCGATTAAAAAGACATTGCGGTGGGGCAGTGCCTGGGTGGCACAGTCAGTTAGGCATCTGACTCTTGGGTTTCAGCTCAGGTCATGATCTCAGGGTTGTGAGACAGAACCTCACAATGGGCTCCACGCTCAGTGGGGAGTCTGCTTAAGATTCTCTCTCCCTCTCCTTCTGCCTCCCCCTACCCTCTCTCTCACATAAATAATCTTAAAAAGAAAAAAGATGTAAGATTAGCACCCACATTTTAGATTTCTCTAAATAAATAGTTAACAGAATTGCGGGGCAGGAGACAGGGAAAGAGGGACCTTTATAAGAAGAGAAGGAGAGTAAGAGACTAGCGGTTCTGAGTCCTTATTAATATAATCACTTTTAATTCTCACAACTACAAAACTGGGTATTATCTTAATTTTCCAGATAAGGAAACTGGTATGGAGTCAACTGTTGAAGCACCCACATACTTACTGGCTTTGCTACCAACTACCAGCTACTTTTGTGAATCGCAGTTTCCTCCTCAGTGCCAAATAGGGCTAGTACTAATCTACCACATAGGTACCTCTTAGGGTGTCTTGAGGACTGAATGAGCTCAAGTTTATATCTAAAAAACGCGTAAACCTTAGCTCCATCTTACTTCTTGCAAAGTGGTTATTAATTTGTTCAAAGTCACAATTTATCCAAAGCCTAGTAAGAGATACAGCTGGAAACTACAACCAGATTAAAGGACTAGAAATCAATTTTCTCTTAGTTCAGTGTTTGCCATTTTACTACATTTTCACTGTACTTCACCTCATATCATTTATCTTTACACTACTATGGCATGCTAAATTAAAAAAATATATGTCCCAAATATCAGAGTACCCTTCCAAATTTTGAAAACAGTCAACAACTTTCTTTATTCCCTAATTTCTAATAGAGGGCTCAGAGCCCCCCAGTGAGGTATCCCATATTTTACATTACCTAAAACTAAGTAATCTATGAACTAGTCATCCAAGAGAATGTCATATGTCACTCAAGATAATCTCGTACTAACCCAGAAATTTTAAAACTAAATAGGTTATGAACATGAATGTTTATAGCATTTATTCATAATAATCTAAAACTAAAAACAACCTAAATGTCCATCAACTGGTGACTGAATGAACAGTGGTTCACCCATATAATGGAATACAACTCAGCAATAAACCAATACTTGGTATCTGCAACAACATGGATGAGTCTTAAAAGCATTTTGCTAAGTGAAAGAGGCCAGACACAAAAGGTTACTTAATATATGATTCCATTTACGTGACATTCTGGAAAAAAGCAAAATTATGGGGATAAAAATTAGATCAGTAGTGGCAAGAAGGGATTGATGGGCATGAGGGACTTTGGCAGGTAATGGAAATGTTCTAGATTTTGATTGTTGTGGTGCAGGTTACATGGCTACATACCTCTGTCAAAACTCATCTAACTGTACACTTTAATAAGGGTACATTTTGGGGCACCTGGATGGCTCAGTCGGTTGAGTGTCTGACTCTTGATTTCAGCTCAGGTCATGATCTCAGGGTCGTCAGATCGAGCCCCACAATGGGCTCTGCACTAAGCGCAGAGTCTGCTTGAGATTCTTCTTCTCCTTCTCCCTTTGCCCCTCCCCCTGCTCTCTCTCTCTCTAAAATAAATAAACAGGGGCACCTGGGTGGCTCAGTCAGCTAAGCATCTGCCTTCAGCTCAGGTCATGATCTTGGGGTCCTGGGATCGAGGCCCACATCAGGGTCCCTACTCAGCGGGGAGTCTGCTTTTCCCTCTATCTCTCCCTCTGCTTGTGCACTTTCTCTCTCTCTGTCAAATAAATAAAATCTTTAATTAAAAGAATAAACTAAATTAAAAAAATAAGTGGTGCATTTTATTGCATGTAAATTATACCTCAATAAATCTGATTTTTAAAACTTATAAAATTAGGCAAGAATAAATGCATTTCTTTTTTTTTTTTTTAAAGATTTTATTTATTTATTCATGAGAGACAGAGAGAGAGAGAGGCAGAGGGAGAAGCAGGCTCCCAAGGAGCGGGGAGCCCGATGTGGGACTCGATCCCAGGACCCTGGGATCATGACCTGAGCCGAAGGCAGACGCTTAACCATCTGAGCCACCCAGGTGCCCCAAGAATAAATGCATTTCTATAGTTTTTTTGAGTAATAAATGCTATGAATATAGAGAAGGAACTTATAAAATAGGCCATTAAAAGAAGGAGAAAAATGGGAAAAAAATGAACTTTTGAGTCTGATATACCTAAATTTCAATAGTGGTAATCTGGACAATCTTGGACAAGTTAGGTAATCTCAATTTTCTCATATGTAAAAAGCTGAGATAATACCTTCTACTTTATAAAGTAGTTGTAAGAGTAAATGAACACTTAATTTGGTTCCCACCACATAGCAAGCAAAGGAAAATGTCTATGGATGAAGTGATACCTCTTTTTAAAGTCAATAAAGAAAGAGTAAGCTTCACTTAGCTTTATCAGTTCATTTAATCAACATATATTTGTTAAACATCTATTATATGGTAAGTTACCATTTTCCCAAATAAGCAATCTGAAAAAAGAGATAAGTACAATTCTCTCCCCCTGAAAAGAACACCTTCCTCTAAGCTTCTGTCACTTTTATTATCTCATAAAAGTTGATAAGAACAGCAATCAAGAAACAAATACAATCTGCCTTTCACAGAATGATATATTATTAGTAAAGAAAATACATTTTATCAGCAATAAACGTGATTTAGGCTAAGATTTCCCAAATGTACAATTTTCTAAGCAAATATGGTTACCAAATTGAATTAACTTTAACACTGTAGGAACTTTCATTTAACTCCTACTTAAGACCTCACTGCATGCTGAGCAAAGGGTATGGAGATTTTCTGTTGGTTTTTAAATTTGAGATGAATGTAAATTACCACATAGAAATCCATTTACCTAAATAAATAAGGCAGCGGAAGTAGAAATGAAATTTATCCAAAATAGTATTTCTTAATGTACAAAAACACATTTCTATACATTTTCTAAGGGTTGAAACTAACTTTTCACTGACATTTATATAAAGTCTCAGATCTTGGCACTGGGACTATTATTAATAGTCCTCTGTCTATTCAGGTGAAACCTGAATTACAAATATTTGACAAAGAAAGTGGTACCTTCTGGAATTTTTTCCCCAAATCCTTTTCTCCATATATGTGTGTTTATCGTGTATATTTCATATATATGTACATACATATATTTTTTCTTCTGGCAACAAAGTTTATTCTATATCGCACACATTGCTTCATGTTTTTAAAAAATTACTCCTTCAGAACAGACTTTATAGTATTATCCCAGGGGCGCCTGGGTGGCTCAGTTGGTTAATTAAGAGTCTGCCTTCAGCTCAGGTCATGATCCCAGGGTCCTGGGATCAAGTCCCGCATCAGGCTCCCTGCTCAGCCAGAAGTCTGCTTCTCCCTCTGCCCCTCCCCCTACTCGTGCTCGCTCGCTCGCTCTCTCTCTCCCTCTCTCGTAAAAATAAATAAGATCTTTTTTTAAAAAATAAATAAAATATTATCCCACATCTCATGAGCTTTAGGTTTCTAAGTGTGGCAAATACTGATTCAAGAATAAGAAATGAAGATGATACACAAATCTTCCCTTTGCTCTTAAGCCAACAAAGCAGATATGGCCTCCAAACAATCCAATATGAATCTGGATTATAAACCAAACTTCTCCTATCATGTCCTATGATGCACATTTGTAATAAGGATAGAGATCATTCTTTTTTGTTAGTGCTAAACTCCACCTCTAGGAAGCAGAGTGAATTTAAAAAGCTTAATATTATACACTGAATTTGAAGACATGACACCAATGATTTTCAGCCCCTTACTATTCACTGCTGGAGTAGGGAATGGGAAAGGTGTTCAAGTATGTTATTGATGTCTATTTCTTGACTGAAAATTAAATTCTTCTAGCAGTTTCTTGGTATCAATTCACAGTCTGAATGCAGGAATGAAACAAGGTGACTTTATTTAATAAGCTAAAAACAAAGTCAATGAAACTTTTATTCTTATTTTCCACTTTAGTCACAAGAAGTGGCTAAGGAGGTTACAGGAATTTGGTGGCTTCAAGACTTTTGGGAGTCATATGGAGTCTTTTACATGTCTTTCATATACTCTTAGAAGTGATAGAGCTCCTTTAAGTTAAATACGGCCAACCTGAACATACTTTTCTGTAAGGAACTCCTACAGAGGATTCATAAAATTCTAAGCCAGTATACCTTCCTGCAGTCTTTCCAGGAAAATGAGAAATTACCCTAAAATGCCCAAATATGGATATTCTACAATCTTTTTTTTTTAATATATTTTTTAAAGATTTTACTTATTTATTTGAGAGAGAGAGAGACAGCATGAGCGAGGGAGGGTCAGAGGGAGAAGCAGACTCCCCGCCGAGCAAGGAGCCCGATGCGGGACTCGATCCCGGGACTCCAGGATCATGACCTGAGCCGAAGGCAGTCACCCAACCAACTGAGCCACCCAGGCGCCCTACAATCTTTTTTTTTTTTAAAGATTTATTTAGTTATGGGAGAGAGAGCATGGGAGCAGGAGGAGGGGCAGAGGGAGAGAAGCAGACTCTCCACTAAGTGCAGAGCTGAGCACAGGGCTTGATCCCAGGACTCTGAGATCATGGGAAAATGATCCCAGGACTCTGAGAAATGGGAAAAACTCACAGGACCTAAGCCGAAACCAAGTCAGACATTCAACTGACTGAGCCACCCAGGCGCACCTACAATCTTTAATAATGTCAAATAAGTTATTTCTTTACATTAGAGAATTATTTCTCACTTGGATATTCTGTCTCATTCCTCACTGTCTGCTGCTCCTCTCCAAACAGCATATCCTCCACTAAAACAGAAACACTCTCAATTAGTTTATGATTTTAAACTAAAGCTTCTAATTCTCCAAGGATGAAATTTTTTTTAAGATTTTATTTATTTATTTGAGAAAGAGCAAGTGAGAAAGAAAGCACAAATGGGGGGAGGGGCAGAGGGCGAGGAAGCAAACTCCCCGCTGAGCAGGGAGCCTGATGCGGGGCTCGATCCCAGGACCCCGGGATCATGACCTGAGCCGAAGGCAGACACTTAACCGACTGAGCCACCCAGGCACCCCTCCAAGGATGAATTTCTTATACATCCTTGCTGAGGCATTTATATAAAAAAATAAAGTCCTTGAAGGGAGAAATCATGTGTGAATGGATTTTTCTCCCGCCTAAAATGCCTAAGACAATACTGGGTTTGTTTTCTTTCCATATGATAGTCTAATTATTCCTGAAATACATTTGAATAAATTCCTATGAATATAATTCCCACCTCAAATTCTACTTTGTTATACTAAACACTTTTTGTTCCCTGGAAGGAGTAGCCAGTTTGGCATGTATAAAGGATCCCCAAGCTCTGCAAGAATGAACCACATTTAAAAGGCAACCCATTAATTAAAAAAAAAAGTATTTGAATTCTTTAAGACAACTGGCATAATAAGATAAAAGTACAACTCAGCAGTTTCTACTTTCACAGCAAATAAATCTAAGAGGAAGGAAGGAAAATGGGCACAAGTTTTTACACACACACACACACGCTTCGTGGAGTCACACCAATCCCACTGTACCAAGTGACAAATCAAAATCTTTACCTGGAAAAACATTTTGTAATATAACACAATATTATGTATCTCATCAAAGGTGCTACGGCCTAGAAATATCACTGATTATTTAGAACATAATATTACACCTGGATCAGTGACTATTAGAAAAGCATTAATGGGGGCGCCTGGGTGGCTCAGTCGTTAAGCGTCTGCCTTCAGCTCAGGTCATGATCTCAGGGTCCTGGGATTGAGCCCCGCGTCGGGCTCCCTGCTCCGCGGGAAGCCTGCTTCTCCCTCTCCCACTCCCCCTGCTTGTGTTCCCTCTCTTTCTGTGTCTCTCTCTCTGTCAAATAAATAAATAAAATCTTAAAAAAAAAAAAAAGAAAAGAAAAGCATTAATGACTGTTCAACCATACTCTACTCTCCTACCAGATTGATACTACTGGTTTGACATACCAACATTGTAGATACATACAGGAAGTTGCTCTCTAGCTTAAATAATTAGAATTATGTTTTTTATGCAAATAAAAGGAACTATGATCACTCAGACAACAGCCTATTTTATTCCATCCAAAGGTTTATATGAAAAGCGGAAACACATATATATCCTAAATGGGAAAAACTCACAGGAATATATAAAGATATCGAAAAGGTCTTTCAAGAGCTAAAGAATAATAAATAATAGCAAAAATGAAAAGGGGCATTTGCTACGTGTTTCAAGGGCACAATGAATATTCCACCAAGTCACCTAAAACATGATTTTTTAGGAATGATTGGAAAAGAAATGCTAGGTAGCAAAAACAAAATCCTGGTCTGCTTGGAAAAATTTGGTAAAATTTAGTTATTTTGTCCTCAAAAATCTAAAGTATAATAAAATCTGTCTCACCATCCACTTATCCACACCCAAATAGAGCACCAGGAGAAAAACTGATTTTTGTCAGAATTGCAAGTGGATTTAAATTCTTGACCATTTGTTTTCTTTTTCAAAAATTTACTTTCACTGTCTCTGAATTATCTATATCAAGTACTCCATCTGAAATACAGGCCTTTTTACTTTAGAAGGGAGCCATGAGCCACAAAATGCAGACAGCCTCTAAAAACTAGAAATGCGAGTAATGCAAGTAATAGATACTTCCTAGAGCCTCAAGAGGAACACAGTTCTGCCAATACCTTGATTTTAGCCCAGTGAAATCCACTTTGGACTTCTGACTTCCAGAACTGTAAGATAATAAATTTGTGTTTTTTAAGCCACTATATGGTAGTTTGTTATAACAGCAAAGAAAACTAATACATCTAGTAATCAGTAAGTCCCAGTAAATAATTGTTTTTACTGATCCTTGGTTGGGGATACCTATATAGAATCTACACCTTAATAGTACTTTGATAATCAGGTTTGGTAGGCATAATCTTTTGGCTAATGAGAAAGCAAATGTCAAATAAAAGAAAACATTAAAACTAAGAAACGGTGATAAATCATGCCTCTCACAGCAGACTATAGCTCAAATATATATTAGTGAATGTTGAAATTTGCAACTTAATTGTGCATTTGTCTACTTCTTTTAGTTGTACTGCTTTTCCTTCATCTATTTTTAAGTTCTATTACTGGATGCCTACAGATCTAGGGCTGTTACAGCCAGCCTCTTGATGAACTGACCCCTTTTACATTATGAAATAACTTTCTTATTTCCTCATTCTGAAATCTATATTATTCAATATTAATATAGGAACTCCAGCTTTCTTGTGATTACTGTCCAC
>NW_028039825.1:0-481 GCF_054177405.1 Leptonychotes weddellii | reverse complement strand
AAAATACCAAGATTTCTTCTATCACTCAATGAATAAACATAAATTGTCTAAATTAAAACTATAAATTAATTTAATTTTATTTTTTTTTAAATATTTTATTTATTTATTTGACAGAGAGAGACACAGCGAGAGGGAACACAAGCAGGGGGAGTGGGAGAGGGAGAAGCAGGCTTCCCGTGGAGCAGGGAGCCCGATGCAGGGCTCGATCCCAGGACCCTACGATCATGACCTGAGCCGAAGGCAGACGCTTAACGACTGAGCCACCCAGGCGCCCCTATAAATTAATTTTAAAGTTCAACTTAGTATTTACTGATACCCACTGTGACCTCAGTACAACATTAGTTATGAAGAGAAAACCCACATATAAGATTCTGCTCAGGAGTGCCATTCAGTTGAGCGACCAACTCTTGATTTCAGCTCAGGTCATGATCTCAGGGTCATGGGATCAAGCCCTGTGTGTTGGGCTCCACGCTCATTAGGG
>NW_028039824.1:0-481 GCF_054177405.1 Leptonychotes weddellii | reverse complement strand
GTTTTCTGCTACTGTTGGATGAAATAGTCTATAGGATGTCAATTACATGCAGTTGATGGATGGCACTGTTGAGCTCAACTATGTCCTCACTGATTGCCTGCTGATCTGTCCATTCCTTTTTTTTTTTTTTAAAGATTTTATTTATTTATTTGACAGAGAGACACAGCGAGAGAGGGAACAGAAGCAGCAGGAGTGGGAGTGGGAGAAGCAGGCTTCCCGCGGAGCAGGGAGCCCGATGCAGGGCTCGATCCCAGGACCCTGGGATCACGACCTGAGCCGAAGGCAGACACTTAACGACTGAGCCACCCAGCCGCCCCAGATCTGTCCATTTCTAATAGAGGAGTACTGAAGTTTCCAACTATAATATTGGATTCAGTTATTTCTCATTGCAGTTATATCAGTCTTTGCCCACATATTTTGTTCTGTTGGTAGATGCATAGGCATTAAGGATTGTTATGTCTTCTTGGAGAACTGACCCATT
>NW_028039823.1:0-481 GCF_054177405.1 Leptonychotes weddellii | reverse complement strand
AAAAATGGACACACTCTACCTGACCTCTGCTTTGGGCTTTGAGGAAGCTCTGGGCTTATTGAGGCAGAAGGTAACAGACACAGCTATAGGACCAGTAACTAAACCAAGGTATCCCTTGTTTTGTGACCAAATCCGCAAAATCTATAATATCTCTATAAACAAGACCCCAAATCACTGTGATATGGTTTTGGTCTGGTTTAGAGGGCTGCATGAAGCGACTGAAAAATCAGTAGGTTGGTAGGGATATGGTGAGGGAGGGGCATTGAAAAATGAAAAAAGGAATGGGGCGCCTGGGTGGCTCAGTTGGTTGGGCGACTGCCTTCGGCTCAGGTCATGATCCTGGAGTCCCGGGATCGAGTCCCGCATCAGGCTCCCTGCTCGGCAGGGAGTCTGCTTCTCCCTCTGACCCTCCTCCCTCTCATGCTCTCTGTATCTCATTCTCTCTGTCTCAAATAAATAAATAAAATCTTTAAAAAAAAAA
>NW_028039822.1:0-481 GCF_054177405.1 Leptonychotes weddellii | reverse complement strand
TTGGGTTATAAGGCATTGGATTTAGGTCTTAGACAGTGGAAACAAGAATACATCATGGGTAAGAATGTATAGCAAACTGCATGTTACAATTGAAATATTTATACAGGCAATAGAAAAAAATTATTTCACTCTCTCCTATTTCATTCTCTCCCTCTCCCCCTTTTTTTGTCCCTTCTTCTCCTAGACAATTTTTTAAGTTATTATTATTTTTTTTAATTTACATTTTTTTTATTCTTATGTTAATCCCCATACATTACATCATTAGTTTTAGATAGTGTTCCATGATTCATTGTTTGTGCGTAATACCCAGTGCTCCATGCAGAATGTGCCCTCCTCAATACCCACCACCAGACTAACCCATCCTCCCACCTACCTCCCCTCTAGAACCGTTTGTTTTTCAGAGTCCATCGTCTCTCATGGTTCGTCTACCCCTCCGATTTCCCCTGCTTCATTCTTCCCCTCCCGCTACCTTCTTCTTCTT
>NW_028039821.1:0-481 GCF_054177405.1 Leptonychotes weddellii | reverse complement strand
AGAAAGAAAAATCAAGGAATTGATCACAGTTACAATTGCACCCTAAACCATAAGATACATAGTCATAAAGCTAACCAAAGAGGTAAGAGATCTTTACTCTGAAAACTAGAGAACACTTATGAAAGAAACTGAGGAAGACACAAAGAAATGGAAAAACATTCTATGCTCGTAGATTGGAGGAACAAATATTGTTGAAATGTCTATGCTCTCCAGAACAATCTACACATCCAATGCAATCCCTGTCAAAATACCACCAGCATTTTTCACAGAGCTGGAACAAACAATTCTAAAATTTGTATGGAACCAGAAAAGACCCCAAATAGCAAAAGGAGTGTTGAGAAAGAAAACCAAAGCTGGAGGAATCACAGTTCTGGACTTCAAGCTATATTACCAAGCTGTAGTCACCAAGACAGTATGCTACTAGCACAAAACCAGACACAGATCAGTGGAACAGAATGGACCCTCAACTCTATGGCCAACT
>NW_028039820.1:0-481 GCF_054177405.1 Leptonychotes weddellii | reverse complement strand
AAATCAGACCTTCAGGTGTTCCAGAGATGAAAGATACAAAATAAATTAATAAAATATTTTTAAAAATTATTCCCACAGGGGCGCCTGGGTGGCTCAGTCGGTTAAGCGACTGCCTTCGGCTCAGGTCATGATCCCAGGGTCCTGGGATCGAGCCCCACATCGGGCTCCCTGCTCGGCAGGAAGCCTGCTTCTCCCTCTCCCATTCTCCCTGCTTGTGTTCCCTCTCTCACTGTGTCTCTCTCTATCAAATAAATAAATAAAATCTTTAAAAAAAAAAATTCGGGCGCCTGGGTGGCTCAGTTGGTTGAGCGACTGCCTTCGCCTCAGGTCGTGATCCTGGAGTCCCGGGATCGAGTCCCGCATCGGGCTCCCTGCTCGGCGGGGGGTCCGCTTCTCCCTCTGACCCTCCTCCCTCTCATGCTCTCTGTCTCTCAGTCTCTCTCTCTCATATAAATAAATAAATAAAATCTTTAAAAAAAAA
>NW_028039819.1:0-481 GCF_054177405.1 Leptonychotes weddellii | reverse complement strand
TTGACTAGGACCAGGGGTGGGTGCTGCCGTTGGAAGTAGGAGACAGGGTTTGTATGGCCATTTCTTCTACATCTCAGTTCTTCTCCCTTGATGTCAGAGTTCAGTAAAGATTGTTAGCTTTAAGAAAACAAGAATACAAAAATTTTCCCAAGAAACATAATAAAGTTAGAGGTCCAGAAACTTCTGTTGGAAACCTGAGTCAAATACAGAGATCTTAAGTTGTATGCAGCTCTCAGATTCTGGGCAAGCTATAGGCTGGTAAGAAAAAAAAAAAAAAAAATTAAAAAAAATGTAACACACAGAGATCGTAGTGGTCTGCTAAAGGCTTGAAGGTTTACAGTGGCCTACTGGTGTCAGAACATCAAGTCCTTATTTCTTAAAGCAGTACTTTTATGATTGGTGTAGACAAATACTTCTAATATTGGACACATTTTATCTACTGTGCACAAATATTCTAGTCTATTCTACCTTATTAGGGAGG
>NW_028039818.1:0-481 GCF_054177405.1 Leptonychotes weddellii | reverse complement strand
GGCATCAGGATGTCAGTGCAGAGCCTGTGGTGAGAGCCTCTGATTTCATAGTTTGGTGGGGTGCAGCAGAAGGGATACAGGACCTAGACAGGGAATGCCTGGTTGACTATTGACTTGGCCACATAGGTTTGCAGGTTTCTTGTGTTTGTTTTGTTTGTTTTTTACAGTTTTTTTAAAGATTTATTTTTAGAGAGAAAGAGAGAGTTGAGTGAGTGGCAGGGAGGGGCAGAGGGTGAGGGAGAGAAAGAATCCTCAAGCAGACTCCTTGCTGAGCAGGGGAGCCCGATGCGGGGCTCGATCCCAGGACCCTGAGATCAGGACCTGAGATGAAATCAAGAGCCAGCCACTTAACCGAATGAGCCACCCAGGCACCCCTGTTTTTTACAGTTTTATAGAGACATTCACTTGCCATAAAATTTGCTCACTTAAAGTGTACAATTCAGGGCGCCTGGGTGGCTCAGATGGTTAAGCGTCTGCCTTC
>NW_028039817.1:0-481 GCF_054177405.1 Leptonychotes weddellii | reverse complement strand
TTCTTCTAAAGCAGCCAGTCCCCCATCAGACTTGTCTGAACTGGACAGAGTGCTGGCAGAGGTCACCCATGTCAGGGTCCACCTGGGCTCCCCACCTGCTGAGCCTGTGACCTTGGGCAAGTTGCCTTCTGGCGCTGGGCCTCGGTTTCCCAGACTGTAAAACAGGGACGGCCTCTCTGCTCAGGCCTCATGGGGCCAGGCCTCCGCGAGCCGTGGGCAGAAAACTTTGCAGGGAGGTTGGATGCAGGAGCGAGTGTTATGATTTTCCCTGAGCTCACCAACGTCTCAGGAAGCTGGCAGCGCTCTCTGGGGCATCGAGGCCCACAGTGGTCCCCACAGAGCCTGCAGTGTGGCATGGGGCCATGGGCACAGTTAAAACCCAGGGTGACAAACTGTGGAAAGAGCCAAGATGTCCATCGACAGATGAATGGATAAAGAAGATGTGGTATATATATACAATGGAATATTATGCAGCCATCAA
>NW_028039816.1:0-481 GCF_054177405.1 Leptonychotes weddellii | reverse complement strand
GCAGCTCGGCTGATGCGGCGGCGGCGGCGGGGCCCGAGAGGACCGACTCCCATTCCGAAGGCAGCTGTCCTGGGGGGGAAATGCGCCCGCCGCGGAGAAAGCGCGCTGCCGGGCGAGCCGTCGGTGCGGAGAACTGCACGGTTGTCCGGGGAACCCGCGCGGCCGCGCCGGCCTCCAGCGCCCAGCACCCGGGGGGGGGGGGGGCTCAGCGGCCGCCAGCGCCGCCCCCACCCTCCACCGGCAGGAAGATTACCATTCACTTTACTGCAGTGGTCGGGAACAAACCCGCAATATCCGAGCTCTGCCTGCCTTTCAAAAATCACCATTACTTGTGTGGTGGGAACTACGTTACCAAGAAAGTACACCTAAATGCCCACCGCTGCCCCTGACAAATAATGACCAGGAGCAAATCCCTCTAAGAATAGAAGATCTGACAGAGAGAAGAGACAGCCCTTGTCCACAGCTCAGACTTCAGGAAGGG
>NW_028039815.1:0-9741 GCF_054177405.1 Leptonychotes weddellii | reverse complement strand
CATTCTAGCCATTGTCTTCACAATTGCTAGCCTGAATTCCATCTCCGACATCTTGGTTATATCTGCATCCATTTGTAAATCTGCAGCATAAGTCATAATCTCTGAGTCTTTTCTGTTTTGGGGGCTCCTCCTCCTAGTCATTCTGTTGATGGGTGTTTGAGGGAATGTATAGAGTCCAAATTATTGACCAGAACCCAAGGAAGATGCACCTGTTTTCTTGGGACCTTAGGGTTGCTGGCCTCTTGTTTTCCCAGCCTGTCTTCTGTGGGAGGGGCCTGCCACGCTGTTACTCAGGCAACCCTGTTTGGGCGGAGTTGCCCTGCGCCCCTGTGCTGGGGGATGGGCTCAGTGGGAATCAGTCTTTGGAGTTTTGTTCTCTGGCACCTTTCCCTGGCGGCTTTCCACATCTCTTCCGTGAGTCAGAGCAGAAGAGACCATTTCCAACCCTCTGCCTCAGAGCAGAGAGACCGCAGTCTGTTCAGTGAGCTCTCAGGCCACACCGTCTCCATTTCTGTCCGTGCTGCTATAAACTGCAGCGTCCTGGGTTGTGCGCCCCTCCGCAGCGCTCCCAGTCCTGCCTCCAGGTCGGGCATGTCTCTGCCCTTTGTGCTTCTAAAACCGCCAGCCGCTCCCAGTTCACGCGCGACTCTGCCGATCGGGTTTCCACTCCGGGGGTTGCAGTGCACCGGCCCGACCGGGGCGCACCGGGTTTCTGTCTTGGAGGCTGCAGTTCGCGTGCACGTGACCATCGCTCCGGGTTTCTGCCGGGGGGGGGGTTGGGGGGGGTTGGGGGGGGTGGGCTGCGGTTCACGCATGCGTGACCCCGCCGCTCTGGGTTTCCACCCCAGGGGCTGCCCTAAAGTCCTTTTCCCGCTGCTACCGGTCTGTGAGTCTGTGCCCGTCCACAGTATGCAAGGCTGTCACTTACTGGCAGTGTAGGATCCCCACGGCCAGGCACCCTCCTGCTGCCATTTATCCTCTGATATCTGCCCACAGAATCATGGCTCTCTGCTTCGTACCTCAAAACCAACTGCCTGCGATATTCTGTTTGTAGAGATCCAGATCTTCTTACATCTCAGGCTGGTTTCGTGGGTGCTCAGAGTGGTCTGGTAAATATCCAGCTCAATTCCAGGGACCAGTTGAAATAGGGTCCCCTACTCCTCTGCCATCTTTCCCCCGGAAACCAATTTATCTTTCATCTTATGAGAGTCTCACACCACTGGACCCCTAGAAATTTCACTGAGGTGGAAGGCCTCTGAATTTTTGTTAGATTTCCTTATTCCTGACAAACAAATGTCTTACCAATAAGTCTAGAGTGGTTTCTTCTTGATCATTAGGTACAATCTGTTTAATGCCATCAATGTAATGGACCAGGGTATTTTGTGGAAGGCAAAGGCAATCAAGATCCTTGCAAACTAAATTATGACACAGTGCTAGATAGCTGATATACCTCTGAGGTAGGACAGTGAAGGCCTATTGTTGGCCTTGCCTGCTGAAAGAAAACTGCTTCTGATGGTCTTGATTTATCGATTTTTTTTTTTAAAGCATTTGCCAGATCAATAGCAGCATACCCGGTACTAGGGGATGTGTTAATTTGTTCAAGCAAGGAAACCACATCTGGTACAACAGCTGCAATTAGAATCACCACCTGGTAAAGCTTATGATAATCCACTGTCAATCTCCAAGATCCATCTGTCTTCTGCACAAGCCAAATAGGCAAGTTAAATGCGGGAGTGGTGGGAATCACCACTCCTGCATCTTCCGAGTCCTTGATGATAGCTCTAATCTGCAATCCCTCCAGGAATGCAATATTGCTTTTGCTTTACTATTTTTCTGCATAGAGGCAGTTCTAGTGGCTTCCACTTGGACTTTCCCACTATAATAGCCCTCACTTCACAGGTGAGAGAACCAATGTGAGAATTCTGACAACTGCTATATATGTCTATTCCAACTGTGAATTCCAGAACTGTGTAACAATAGGATGGGCTTGGGGATCCACTAGACCCACTATGAGACAAACCTGAGCTAAAACCACATTGCTCACCCGACCTTCATAAGCCCCTACTCTGACTGATGGACCACAGTGATATGTTGGGTCTCCTGGAATTAATGTCAGTTCCAGTAATCCTTGAAAGGTCTGTTTATTTCCTTTTCCCCAATGTACAGTTACCTTAGTAAAATGCCATAGTTCCTTTTGGGGAAAAACTGGGAGAAAGATTAACAGTATAAATTATCAGGCTTCTTCCTCAAGGAGAACTGGACTTCCCTTTATTCAAGGGGTCTTGAATCTATAAAGTGGCTCAGGTCTGGGAATTGATTGAGGGGCTGTGGCTCTGATTTTTATGAAGTTAGACTTATGTTCACTTGACCTAGAATTTTTTGTTTATATAGATCAAGTAACAATTTAATAGGCTTCCTATCTATTTCAGTTCTAAGAAAATCATGATCAACTATCCAACAGCACAAGTCTGTGCAAGTGAAAATAATCTCATTGCTGCTTTGTCTCTTCTCTCCATTATGGTAACCATGTGCACCTTGCCTTTGATGGTTGAGTGTTGCCACTTGGCCCCTGGGATCCAATTACTCCCATTGCATTTAGGTTTCCTAATTCAGTGATCACAGTTCCTCTTGTAAGTTCTGGTCTACAAAGAAGAGCAATCACAGAGCTTTTCAAGGAGGCTGGGGCTTCCCTCACAAATTTATTTCTCACAATCATAGTGAAAGATGTATCTTCTGGACCCTTCCAAGGTGGATAAGTTGGTTTTAAATGACAAATACACTCTAACATTCCAATCTCTATAAACCCTCAAATCCCTTTCTCTACATTAAACCAAGGCAGGTCTTGTATTTCTAATCTTGCACCTTTTGGTTCATGTTTTCAGCAAGTGGCCAAACAGAGCCCTTTCTAATTCCTGAAGCTGCAATATTAAAAGCAGAATCTTTGCTTATTGAGCCCATATCAATAAATTTGACCTGATCCAATTTTATATTCCTGCCACCATTATCTCACACACTTAGATTCTGGTCCCATACATATTCCTCAGATTTCTGTCTGTATAAGGTAGAAATCTCAAGTAGTTCTTTTAGAATGTAGCACATGTCCACAGGAGTCCACAGGCTATTCTGGATCTTTTGTGGTTCTGTAAAAATTTTAGGATTGTTTGTTCTACCTCTGTGAAAAATGCTAGTGGGTATTTGATAGGGATTCCATTAAATGTGTAGATTGCTTTGGGTAGCATAGACATTGTAACAACATTTGTTCTTCCAATCCATGAGCATGGAAATGTTTTTCCATTTCTTTGTGTCCTTTTCAATTTTTTTCATAAGTGTTCTATAGTTTTCGGAGTACAGATCTTTTACCTCTTTGGTTAGATTTATTCCTCGGTATCTTATGGTTTTTGGTGCAATTGTAAATGGGATTGATTCTTTGATTTCTCTTTCTGTTGCTTCATTATCAATGTATAGAAATGCAACCAATTTTTGTATGTTGATTTTATATCCTGTGACCTTACTGGATTCATGTATCAGTTCTAGCACATTTTTGGTGGAGTCTTTCAGGTTTTCTCCATAGAGTATCATGCCATCTGCAAATAGTGAAAGTTTGACTTCTTCCTTGCTGATTTGGATGTCTTTTATTTCTTTCTGTTGTCTGATTGCTAAGACTTGGACTTCCAGTACTATGACAAATGGTATTGGGAAAACTGGACAGAAACATGCAGCAAAATAAAACTGGACCACTTTCTTACACCATACACAAAATAAATTCTAAATGGATGAAAAACCTAAATGTAATAATCAAAATCCTAGAGGAAAACACGGGCAGCAACCTCTTTGACTTCGACCATAGTAACTTCTTACTAGACATGTCTCTGGAGAAAAGGGGGAAAAAAAGTAAAAATGAACTTTTGAGACTTCATCAAGATAAAAAGCTTCTGCACAACAAAGGAAAAATCAACAAAACTAAAAGACAACCTACAGAATAGGAGAAGACATTTGCAAATGACATATCTGATAAAGAGTTAGTATCCCAAATCTATAAAGAACTTATCAAACTCAACACACCAAAAATAAATAATCCAGTCAAGAAATGGGCAGAAGACATGAACAGACATTTCTCCAAAAAAGACATACAAATGGGAAACGGACACATGAAAAAGTGCTCAACATCACTTGACATCAGGGAAATACAAATCAAAACCACAATGAGATACCACCTTATCCCTCTCAGAATGGCTAAAATTAACAACACAAGAAACCACAGATGTTGGCAAGAATGTGGAGAAAGGGGAATCCTCTTACACTGTTGATGGGAATGCAAGCTGGTGCAGCCACTCCGAAAAACAGAATGGATGTTCCCCAAAAAGTTAAAAATAGAACTATGCTATGACTCAGCAATTGCACTCCTAGGTATTTACCCAAAGGATATAAAAATACAGATTTGAAGTGGCACATTCATCCTGATGTTTATAGCTGCATTATCAGCAATAGCCAAATTATGGAAAGAGCCCAAATGTCCATCGACTGATAAATGGATAATGAAGATATGGTATAGATATATACAATGGAATAATACTCAGCCATCAAAAAGAATGAAATCTTCCCATTTGCAGTGATGTGGATGGAGCTGGAGTGTATTATGCTAAGCAAAATGTCAGTCAGAGAAAGACAAATACCATATGATATCACTCATATGTGGGATTTAGGAAACAAAACAGATGAACATAGGGGAAAGAAAAAAAAGAGATAGAGGCAAACCATAAGAGAGACTCTTAACTATAGAGAATAAACAGGGTTGTTGGAGGGGAGGTGGGCAGGGATGGCCTAAATGGGTGATGAGTATTAAGGAGGGTACTTGTTGTGATGAGCACTGGGTGTTATATGTAGGTGATGAATCAGTAATTTCTACTCTTGAAATCAATATTATACTATATGTTAACTAAAATTTAAATAAAAACTTGAAACATGAGGGAAAAAAGTCCCTGCTCTCCATGTTGAAAATGGTTTAATATAGTCAATCTTTCACTATTGGGAATAGTGCTATATAGGGGCTCTGAGTTGGTTTCTACTCTTGGCAAATTGAGCACTCAACATAGTGGTAGTCAGATAAGCCCTGATGAAGGGAAAGCCCATGTAGTTGAGCTCATGGCATGATATCTGTCCTTGCCAATATGACTACTTTGTACATGAGTCTACTGAACAAGCACTTGGGTGGGTTGGGAAAAACTGACTTACCTCTACTGAGCATATTGTCTTCTCCATGTGATTAACAAGAGAAAGGGTCTCTATAATAAGTGTCCTTTAATGAGTATTCCCATAAAATGTATATGATTCAGTTTACCCCATTCTGAGGGGTTTACTCATATACCTCTTCCTCAGATCCTTTTTTTTTTAATAAGCTCTGTGCCAACATGAGGCTTGAACTCACAACCATGAGATCAAGAATCACATGTTCTACTTACTGAGCCAGCCAGGCACCCCTCCTACATGTCCTTGTTAGCAATATTCCAACTAAGTTCCTTGACCACCAATTCAAATCATTGGCCACTGTGAACTGGTATCACTTCATATTTCTGGTTATCTCTCTTTCTAGACAGAAGAGACAATCAGATTTGTGGCTCAAAATTCTACCCACTAGGATTAATTTTCCTCAGTGTCCTTCAAGGCCACTCCTGAGGGGTGCTATAGTGTGGTATCAGTTTACCCTGGCTGATGCCAGAGTTCCTTGTGGAACTATCTGTAAAACAGTTTTTAATTTTTTCTTCTTCGGTAAACTGGCCTTGGAGAACTTCCTGTAAGGCCATACATTTGTGTTGAGGAAGGTGCCAGTACAGTAAAGTAAGGTGTTTGAAAGTCTGAACCACTTGCTGATGTCACTAATTTGGGCCTCCAGGAGTATTTGGAGCCTGATATTGTATATATCACTTCCACTTGATGATGAGGTGCTATCTCACTTACCCACATTTGTAGCTTGGTAGATCAGAGAACACATAGTTCATATAAATAGCTAAAATCACATTGTTACTTTTTTCCCATTCTAATGATCAGTCTCTTTGGCAACCCAGTAGCAGCCAGAAGCTATTTCTCAAAGGGATAAGAGTTATATCTTCAGAAGAGAGCATGGCTTTGCTCTAAATTCTAGGGGATTCTCCTACTGGGGCCTCAAGGCTTTATATGGCAGCCCATATGCCACAGATCCTTCAAACCTCATTAAATCTGTTGGTTCAGAATGTCTGAGAACTGGGTGAGAGTAGCTTTCCATTGTAATGATTCAATGAACAATTTTAGTTACTGGACTTTGGGTTTTTCTTATTATATTGAACAGTAAGATGTCCATTGAGTTCAGATCTAGAGGTAATGTGATCATTTAGCCATTGCCAAAGATCTCTACAGATTAAAATATTCTGATTTCTGTGAAACCACATGACCTCTACCACTTCAGAATCCCGCTATCCCCACTGAAATAAGGGAGCCCATTTTAATGATGCCCTCTCCTAGTGTCATTCCCAGGCTGCAGAGGACAGCCACCACAAGTTTTATGAAGATGCTGGTACTCCCTTTATCAATGTATTTTGCAGGAGATTTTGGTAAAGAGAATGTACTCTGGTCCCTCCTTGAGTACTTAGTGGGTCTGGGGTAAGAGGGTCATATAAAATAAATCCATTCAACATTTTTATTTCCCTGAAGCTTTGGATCCCACCCTTTACATTTTGTCAGGAATATCCTGGCATCTGAATTTTATTGAGTGTAGTCCATCATTGAGTGTAGGTTTCAGTTAACCAAACAAAGAACCTGTTAGAGCCCTTCCCAGTTGCTCAAGATAATACACTGAATACAAAATTTCTAGGAAATGCACCCATGTGAATATATTCAAAATGATCCAGCAATATGTTCTGTCCTTTTTGGTCTAACACCCTAAGAATCCATTGTCATACATATTCTCAAGGCTTTTACCAATAAAAAAATGATAAAATCTTGACATTTTATTTTAGTGTGAGCATTATAATCTCCTGGGTTATACCTTGTGCCATTAGCCTGGGGTATTCTGGGATTGGACCTCAATTAAGAGCCTAGAGGTAATGAAGGATGATAGGTGAGCATCTTAAAGAGAATTGGTGTTACTTGTAAGATAATAGCCTTGGGTGAGGTTGTTATAGGGTTTCAACTAAGGGAAAGTTAGTCTCCGCGGATAGGGGAGGAAGGGTTACTTCTGATGGCAGGGAATTTAATGAAGATTTAGGGGTTCAAGTTCTAAGACTTGCCCAAATCCACTGTATTTTTCCCATCCTAATGATCAGAGTCCCATTCATTCCCAAGTCAGTGTCCTAACTGCTACATAAGAGACCTGGAGAAACTGTGGATTTACAAATTACTTTGTAATTATGCAACCCACAAATTAAGATTTTTGTTCTGAATTAAGCTTCATCAGTTTTGAGAGATAAAAGATTTCCTGGTTGTTTGACCTTGCCTTGAGTGAAGAATTTAAATGCCTGAGCCTGTCATTTTCTTCCTATAAACCTCCCATTGGAATCAGTAATGCAGTCAGTTAATGATTTTGTAGTCTTTATTCCCACCACAAAGGTCAATTTTAGTATTGTAGCAGTAATTTGGTATTTCAATGTCTGGTTTCCAATAGACATTTTATTTCAAACAATGTCTGTGAATAATTTTAAGCAGTCATTTTGTCATTGCACACTATGAATGATTGGATTTCCCATTTTCCCTTGGTTATGATGTCATCAAAATATTTAAACTCCATCAGATCAGATATACAATCCAGACTTCCATCTTTTTTTTTTTTTAAGAGAGGAAGGTGGGGCAGAGAGAATCATAAGCAGGTTCCATGCCTAGCATGGAGCCCAACCAGGGCTCAATCCCACAACCCTGAGATCATGACCTGAGCCAAAATTAAGAGTCAGACGCTTAACCAACTGAGCCACCCAGGTGCCCCTAGACTTCCACCTCTGAGGGTAAGTTTCCTTGAATGATTCCTGATATAAAATGCTATAGCTAACTAGTGTTCACAGAGGAAATAAAAAACTAATCCAGCTATTTCAACCCTCTTTATAGAAGCCTCTACCCTCCCTATAGAGAGACACTCATTTCTTACTTGTGTGACTTTATGTTTCAAGAACAGCTGTTAAAGGAATTTGTAAACATCAGCTAATGTCACCCAAAAGTCTGTTTCTGCCACTGCAGTGCTAGTCTGCCACTGCTACCAGATCCAGAAGAAGACAATTTCTTCTATATTCTTTTCCTAATCTCTTGTGTATGACTCTTATATTGGCAGAATTTAAAATGGAACCCTGAATGCAATGGAATATTAATCAGCCATCAGAAAGGATGAATTCCCAACTTTTGCATCAACATGGATGGGACTGGAGGATATTGTGCTAAGTGAAATAAGTCAAGCAGAGAAAGTCAATTATCATATGGTTTCACTTATTTGTGGAACATAAGGAATAGCATGGAGGACATTAGGAGAAGGAAGGGAAAAATGAAGGGGGTTGGAATCAGAGAGGGAGATGAACCATGAAAGACTATGGGCTCCAAGAAACAAACTGAGAGTTTTAGAGAGGAGGGGGGACGGGGATGGGTTAGCCCAGTGATGGGTATTAAGGAGGGCACGTATTGCATGGAGCACTGGGTATTATACGCAAACAACAAATCATGGAACACTACATCAAAAACTAATGGTGTAATGTATGGTGACTAATATAACATAATAAAAAATAAATAAATAAAAAATAAATTTACCAATCCCCCCAAAAATAATAAAATAAAATAGGACAAATAAAATAAAATAAAATAAAATTAAATTAAATTAAATGGAACCCTGCTGTCAAAGGAGCCTGGGAAATAACCTTTCCAGGATTTCAGCCCCTATGATGTGGAGAGAACTTAGAAGGACTAAGATGGTGTTGAGAACTAACACAAAATACTTGACACAGCATGACTTTGCAAAGTGGAAAAAGAGTACTTGTGGAAAGAGAGGAGAAAAAGATGAAATTTAGGAACTGGTATGTAGGAATTGAGGATCTGGATATAGACTCTAAAACTATGATGTTACAAATATCTTAGATGCGTATATCACCAAGTACTACATGTTGGTAAACTGAACATAATAAAAAAAAGAAGAAGAAGAAAGAAAGAAAGAAAAAGAAGTAGGCAGAAATTTAAAAAAAAATCTTAGATATTTTTCATACCTGTTTGAAGACCACTGATCTAGACACTAATATTGCCAATGATCATACACCCTCCAGCCAGTTTCCTCAGGGCGCCCTTGACCTCCTTGTTTCTCAGGCTGTATATGATGGGGTTCAACATAGGGGTCATAACACAGAAGAGCACAGAGACCAGGATGTCCACGTCTAGGGAGTAACCTTCTCTGGGTCTGTCATAATTAAAATTGGCTGTTCCACAGAAGACCACTACCACAGTAAGGTGGGATGCACAGGTAGAGAAGGCCTTACTCCTACCCTGAGCAGAGGGAATCCTGAGAATGGCAGAGATGATGAGTATGTAGGACACTCCAGTAAACAGGTAAGGGCTCAGGCCAATGGTGGCACTGGCCACATGGAGCACAGATTCATTGAGAGAGGTGTCTGAGCAGGAGAGCTTCAGGAGCAGTGGAATGTCACAGAGAAAGTGGCTGATTTGGTTGGGCCCACAGAGAGCGAGTGTGGCTGCCAGCACCGTGTGTGTCACAGAATTCACCAGTCCACACAGCCAGGACCCAGTCAC
>NW_028039814.1:0-481 GCF_054177405.1 Leptonychotes weddellii | reverse complement strand
CATCTAAAACTCATGATGTAATGTATGGTGATTAACATAAGAATAAAAAAAATAAAGAAAAAAAAAGAAGATAGCAGGAGGGGAAGAATGAAGGGGGGGACATCGGAGGGGTAGACGAACCATGAGAGACGATGGACTCTGAAAAACAACCTGAGGGTTCTGGAGGGGAGGGGGGTGGAGGGATGGGTTAGCCTGGTGATGGGTATTAAAGAGGGCACGTTCTGCATGGAGCACTGGGTGTTATGCACAAACAGTGAATCATGGAACACTACATCTAAAACTAATGATGTAATGTAGGGGATTAACATAAGAATAAAAAAAAATGACCAAATTAAAGGGTGAATTCTGATTGATTTTTGTGCTCCCTCAAAACTTCATCATGGCCACCTTTAAGAAATGTCACCAGGTACAAGAAAATTAATAGTTAAATCACCAATATCTACATCTCTGGGAGGAGGGGGGCTGAACGATCCAGACACTG
>NW_028039813.1:0-481 GCF_054177405.1 Leptonychotes weddellii | reverse complement strand
ACCAGCAGATAAGGACGCACGCCTTCCCGGAGTCACCACACCAGCGGTCCTCCACGGTCCCCGCCATTCCTGCCCAGGGCAAGAGCCAGCACCGAGGAGCCATTTGCACCCTGCGCCCACACACAGGCAGCCCCACATGGCCTCTGTGGGCGTCCACTGGGAGACACTCAGGCACTGTCGAGTGCAGCGGCCTCGCCTCAAGCCTCTACCCTCGGGCTCCTACATCGAGGGGCACTCCACAGACATCATCAGGCCAAAGGGCACAGGAGGAATCGCCGCTTGCCCGGCCCGGGGCTCTCCTCTGCACCCATGGGAGCTGCCACAACCAGGCTCCACCGCACACACCGCCAGGACCTCTGCCTGAAGTGCCACCCTGGCGCACGCTGCTCTGGGCCACACACTCTCATGGCCTGTGCCAAGGCCGCTCAATGGGACTCCTACAACTGGCATGCTGGCTGCCCGACATGCCACCAAAGTCCAG
>NW_028039812.1:0-481 GCF_054177405.1 Leptonychotes weddellii | reverse complement strand
TTTCATCTGGAACTTGGTAGAAACAGCCACAGAGAAAACTGCCCTTTTTCCTTGATTTTACATATCTGCTTCCTACTCAGATACTCCTGGCTCATGGAATTCAAATTTAAAATGTCCAGTTAGAGGCTACTGTACACTCATGACAGGCATTCTGTATCCAGTGGGAGATTTGAGATAATCCATTGGATTATGGCTAATGATTCAGAGACGTCTCCTCTTCTCCGGCTTTCCCACCTTAACTCATAGAGAAGGAGTTTCAGGCCTTTTAGAAAAGGGAAGGAGGGGGCGCCTGGGTGGCTCAGTTGGTTAAGCGACTGCCTTCGGCTCAGGTCATGATCCCAGAATCCTGGGATCGAGTCCCGCGTCGGGCTCCCTGCTCTGCAGGGAGCTGCTTCTCCCTCTCCCACTCCCCCTGCTTGTGTTCCCTCTCTCGCTGTGTCTCTCTCTGTCAAATAAATAAATAAAATCTTTAAAAAAAAAA
>NW_028039811.1:0-481 GCF_054177405.1 Leptonychotes weddellii | reverse complement strand
GGTGGGAGGATGGGTTAGCCTGGTGATGGGTATTGAGGAGGGCACGTTCTGCATGGAGCACTGGGTGTTATGCACAAACAATGAATCATGGAACACTACATCTAAAACTAATGATGTAATGTATGGGGATTAACATAACAATAAAAAAATTAAAAAAAAAAAAGATAGAATCAGGGTGAAAGCTACATGCAGTGACTAATGCAGTGCCTGGTATATTGCCCAGCTTTTAGTAGGGGCTCAGTTAATGTGAGTTTCTTTCAGTCTCACCCTGATTGTTGTAACCTGGTGACAGATCACCCTTTCCCTTTTCTCTCTAATCATTTGTTCCTTTTAATCCTTCTGCCACTATTTTTGCCTTAGTCTTCCTAAGGACTTCTCCTTGCTCTGCTCCTTGGCTCTGAAACACCTATCAAAATAATTGCAGGCTCTTCATTCTAACTTGTTAAGATCTACAAAATTTGACCTTAACATCCCTCTCTGA
>NW_028039810.1:0-482 GCF_054177405.1 Leptonychotes weddellii | reverse complement strand
AGCTGTCTGCCCCCTGGGTTACCTGCCTGCCTTTTCTACAGGAGAGCTGCAGTGCCCTCAGGCATGCTGCAGACTTCTAAAACTCTAGTCTTTGAGCCCCACTAGCTGTAAACATTTACAAAAATCAGCCTGTTTTGTTTTCCCAGTCAATGGCTTTAGGGAAGTGTTGTCCTTGTGTGATCCCCTGTGTGCTCCTCTCTCTCTCTCTCTCTCTCTCTCTCTCTCTCTCTCTCTCTCGCCTCTCTCCGAGGGTGCCCTCCCCTCTGCAGCACCTATGACCCCTTTCTCCCCCAAAGCACATCTCCACACCTCCTACCTTCCACTTTGTGGCCTCCTCCCTCCCTCTAGTTGTGCAGTTTGTTCTGTCAGTCCCCAGATCGATGTCTTGCCTATTCAGAATGATTCGATATTTATCTAGCTGTGTTTGAGGGACAAGGCAAGCCTAGGGTCCTCCGACTACTCTGCCGTCTTTCTCAGATTTT
>NW_028039809.1:0-482 GCF_054177405.1 Leptonychotes weddellii | reverse complement strand
TTTTTTTTAAAGATTTTTATTTATTTATTTTGAGACAGAGAGAATGAGAGACAGAGAGCATGAGAGGGAGGAGGGTCAGAGGGAGATGCAGACTCCCTGCCGAGCAGGGAGCCCGATGCGGGACTCGATCCCGGGACTCCAGGATCATGACCTGAGCCGAAGGCAGTCGCTTAACCAACTGAGCCACCCAGGCGCCCCTATCAGAATATTTTTTTAATGCAGATTTATAAAAACTCCCAGAGTGTATCATTTATTTGGGTTGAAGTTTGGGCTCAGAAATGTACATTAATAAAAAAAAATCTTCCAGGATGATTTTGATAGAGAGTTAATTCTAAAAATTACTCTTAGGTAATTTTAAAATCATGAAAATATTCAATAACCAGGAATGGAGTGAGATTTTGTACTTAGTATCTTGGTATAGAAATGGGATTGCTCTACCTGAAGGAGGAGTAAAAGAGACCACACACCCTCAGATTCTCTGA
>NW_028039808.1:0-482 GCF_054177405.1 Leptonychotes weddellii | reverse complement strand
GTGCACGAACAATGAATCATGGAACACTTCATCTAGAACTAATGATGTAATGTATGGGGATTAACATAAGAATAAAAAAAAAAAAACCATTGTCTAATGCAAGGTCGTGAAGATTTATACTTATGTTTCCTTGTAAGAGTGTTATAGTTTTAGCTCTTACATGTAGGTCTTTGAATCATTTTGAGTTAATTTTTGTGTATGGTGTGAGGTAGGAGTCCAAATTCATTGTCTCTTTTTTAAAGATTGTATTTATTTATTTGAGAGAGAGAGAGAGAGAGAGCACAAACGGGAGGAGGGGCAGAGGGACAAGCAGACTCCCCACTGAGTGCAGAGCCGACGTGGGGCTCAATCCCAGGACCCTGAGATCATGACCTGAGCCAAAGTCAGATGCTAAACTAACTGAGCCACCCAGGCATCTCCCAAATTCATTCTCTTAAACACTATTTTTGAAAAGACTATTCTTTTCCCCACTCAATCAATTA
>NW_028039806.1:0-482 GCF_054177405.1 Leptonychotes weddellii | reverse complement strand
GCACAGAAGCTGCTGGGAGGTGCAGACATGCATATCGAATCATGTATTAAGCACATGCTAAATTTCTGGACAAATCCTGAGCCTCAGAGGGAAAGTTCTACATGGGTACAGTGCAAAAAATGCAGGGTTTGCCTGACACTGGCTCTCGCTAGAGAGCTGGCCAGAAACGGCGGTCAGAATAGCTCTACCGGAAATCATTGCCACCGTCCTGTCCCCATGAGTAAACAGACCCTGGACGTAACGAGGAGAACTTTTTACCCTTCCCAAGCTCCCTACCTATTCTACTTTGTCCATACCAATTCAGGGAATGTGGCTCTGCCTATAAACTAACAGGGTCTACTTCATCTGCACAGAATCTAACTCATCAAACGGAGCCTGGCCTGAATTCTAGGACGAGGGAAAGGAAACACTGAAGAAAATAATGTGACTATCAAAAATTTACATGATGTACCAATGGGCAGTCTCGATGACAGCTTCGTGGC
>NW_028039805.1:0-482 GCF_054177405.1 Leptonychotes weddellii | reverse complement strand
TCTGAACTGTCCGTTGTAATTTTTTTCTCTGGATACTCATTAGGGCAAGACGGTGTGTGTGGCTCAGAGGCTCGTCTCAGCACCCGGCTGAGTGTTTGGCACGCAGTAGATGCTCCATAAAGGTGCGAACGAATAGCAGGGATTACTTGTCCAGAGGGTGAGGAGCTGGTTTAGCAATAACAGGCAGACGGCTTTGGCATCCTGGCGCCTGCCCTGCTCCACGTGGACCCTGCCAGGTCCGGCGCCCGCGGTTCCGGCTCTGCCAGGGGCGCCCCGGCATTGACGGCTGGCGGGGCGGGGTGTCTGGCGCCGGCGGGGTGCCCCGGCCCTCTCGATCGCGGCCGCGCGGGCAGCCCCGGCCGCCCCACCCGTGCCGGGGAGGGGAGGGGACCAGAGTCATCAGGAGCTTGCCCGGCCGCTTCCTGCGCCTCGCGCAGCCTCCCCCATCAGGCTCCGCTCTGGCACCTCCATGCCCGGTTCTG
>NW_028039804.1:0-9742 GCF_054177405.1 Leptonychotes weddellii | reverse complement strand
TTTTTTTTTTTAAGATTTTATTTATTTATTTGACAGAGACAGAGATAGCGAGAGCAGGAACACAAGCAGCGGGAGTGGGAGAGGGAGAAGCAGGCTTCCCCCCGAGGAGGGAGCCCGATGTGGGACTCGATCCCAGGACCCTGGGATCATGACCTGAGCCGAAGGCAGACGCTTAACGACTGAGCCACCCAGGCGCCCTGGGAGGTTGTTTCTTTCCCAAAACTTTCTGCTGGAAGTTGTCTTTTTATTTCCAGCCCAGGCATTAAAAACTTAAGGGATGTGAGAGATCAGCAGGACTGACTAAGAGTATAGACCTCTGAAAAGCCACTACTCCATATAAGCATTAGGACCCATTAATGTTTGTTATTGTCTATGAGTTTCCTGTAATTTCATAAACAGTGAATTGGGATTTACATGAAGGGAATAATATTGCCAGTCGTTTCAAATGACAACGACAGCTTCCTTTTTTAATGCAGAACAATTTAACCTTGCTCCATTCCAGGTAAGGAAAGAAGGGATTCCCTTGGCAATGAAGAGGTGAGATTCAAAGCACAGTCCTTGGATTTTCTGTGTGGCTCACAGGGAGGTACGGTCAATATATCTGTCAGATGAATGTGGCAGACAGTCACCAATGGAATACCATCTCTTTCAAATGCAAGGATGAGATGACTCTGAATAACTCTAAGAGAACATCTCAAACAGAGTCACACTCCATCAGAACTAGTACGTTTTGAAATATTTAGTTGAACAATTTCAACGTGTAGTCTAAGGAGCACTAGGTCCATGAGATGATCCAAGAGAAAAAGTTCTAAGAAATATTAACCCACTGTTTTCTAAAAATATTTGGCCATAGAACCCTTTTATTCCATGACACTCTGTTAAAATCTGAAAGGATGCATGACCTACCAACACCTTTTGGAAAATCCTAAGCTGATCAAATAATCCATTTTACAAAGGATGAAAGTGCTCTCTCTCTCTCTCCGTCTCCCCAAATTTGATTTGCCCAAGGTCACCCCACTAGTTCCCAGGAAAGCTAGGACTAACTCCTAGTACTCCTTCTATGCTACCACACTCCCTTACCAGAGGAACCTTTTCTAAATGGCAATTTAATCATACTGGACTTCCTGATAAACAGCAAGATCATTAGTCATTTAATGTTAGTTATGTTTGAAAGCTTGCCCACGAAAGGGTTGACCTGAAAGAGGTTAGTATTATATGTCTCTCCTTTCAAGCAGCTATTTCAAGGTTAGTTTTACCTGGAGTAAAAGTAAATTTCTGTCTGTTTGGAACAGTTCCATCTTGAAGATATTTCAATATTTCTTGCCACAGCACCCTTTCTGTGCTCGGTATTTTTAGCTCACTGTTTTCTATTTTGGCAGCCGAGAAGCTGCAGTTTGTAATTTTACCTCCAGCTTCATATTTCTTCTTAAAAGTGAATACAATGTCCTGTTTATAATAATAAAATCACTAGTTGGCAGAACGACATTAAATGGAAAAAAAAAAAAGAGAGAAAGCAATTGGAAAATTTAGAGCAAGCAATTTTAAGTGCCAAGTTTCACATTTGTAATGGTCCAGTGGAGGTCACTGGGCATCCTTTTTATTGAGGGGATAGTGAAGAAATAGATATCCACAAGTTCTCCTGTGAAAAACTATAGACACCACCTCCACTTCAAGGAAGCTCGTATTTTACTAAAAAGTGATGTGATCCAAACTTCCACAATATTACTAACTATAGGAAAAATATAAAAATCGGTTTAGTGTGGTATCTTCCCCCTCCAATATTTAGGTTTTCATTTTCCACTTTAATTGAGCTTTTAAGCTTTGGTTTCCTATTCCAGTTTAGCAACAAAGGAAACAAAATAATAAGAATGAAATTAGAAATAATTGGAGCCAGTCTCAGAAACAACCTTGGGGTTTTTTGGGCTTCTGGTGCAACCCCCTTTAAGCAGTTTCCTTGGATACATTCTCTTCCTGATCTCCAAAGGCTTGAAGTATTGGTGTTGCTTGCTCTTTGCTTTTCTTTAACCTCAGATGCCCTGCTAAAGAGAGCTGCAGGTCTAGGCCATGCAAACAGGGATTCTCCAGAGACTGGAGGTAAAGGTCCAGAAAAATGGTGCTCGCGATCAGAAGGGCCAGATCACCCCTAGGAGCTCACACCAGCCTTCCTTCTTGAAAATTGCTAACCAACCATTTTTCTTTTCAAAATAAACACTATTTCTCTCAACTTCAGTTTGCAAAATATTACCCCAATTCCACTGGACTAAAAAACTGGAATTTTACTGACATAATTGGATTATGAGGTTTAAAGATTGATGGAACTTTTCTGTTCCAAATATAATTGTTCAAATACCAAACCTAAACGGGTATGTAGAAGTCCTTACGTAGCTAGAGCCAGAGTAACGCTGCAGGCTCCATGGCAGGGTGGCCGAGCAGAAGGGATCAAGAAGCTATCAAAACCATAGGAGTTGTGAGCCCTGGTATAGAAAGATCTGGGAGTCTTAGGGGAATGTGTCATCTTTTCTGCAGCCACAGCCTATCACTAAATGAAGACTGCTTTAGTCACTCCAGTTACCTCTATGCTTGCTCATTTTTCAGATCTCGGTTCAAGCACCAATGCCCTTGGCAGTTGGTTCACACTGATATTATAGCACTTGCCATACTTTGCTGTAATTTGCCGGAGTGTAAATCTGTCTCCCTGAGAAAGAGTAAAGTCCTATAGAACAAGAACTGAGCCTTTCTTGTCTCTGTATTTCCAGTAACTAACTTAGAACTTGGCATATATTACATATACACATATAAAAATAATATATATAAGTAGACATATATAGGAAAGACAGGAAAAGGAAAAAGACATAGCTTTCACTTAGGGGTTTACAGAATGTGTATTAATTTACTCATAGCACATGTTTTTTATTTTTTATTTTTTTAAAGATTATTTATTTATTTATTTATTTGACAGAGAGAGACACAGCGAGAGAGGGAACACAAGCAGGGGGAGTGGGAGAGGGAGAAGCAGGCTTCCCGCCGAGCAGGGAGCCCGATGCGGGGCTCGATCCCAGGACCCTGAGATCATGACCTGAGCTGAAGGCAGACGCTTAACGACTGAGCCACCCAGGCGCCCCTATAGCACGTGTTTTTTAGTGGGTGCTGGGACTCATTCCGAATTCTTGTGACATTCCTCAGAAAATTAGTATTGATAAAAACCTCTGTGAAGGCACTGCACCTCTGAGCAGAAGAAATCACAGTGCTGCAAAGGCTTGTACCAAGTAACTCTCCCCTCCGGCACAATCCATCCAATTACTGAATCCCCACTGTCCCTGGATGGTATTCAATTAATATCTGTTGGCTGAAAAACTGAGTGAATCTATTGTAAGACCAAAGAGAAGGAAAAGGCAATCAGATCAAAAGACTTCAGCATGCCACAGACTTATCTTTATGATTATCTTTTATTGTAAAAATTAAGAAGCTAACTGATTACATACATAAATACATGAAGAATTAATCCTGGTGCCGTCCTAAGGTATGTGGGTCAGGAGATAAGTGAAGTGTCCAAATGAAAGAGTCGGTGTTCCAGAACACATTGGCATTCTCAGTACTTCCTGTGCTTTCAGCCAACTGTGATCTATGGGTATCTGCTCATGCCCCGTACATGGATTCATGGAAATTACCTAGTTTCAGCTACACTAATCCTTACAAAATAGGCAAGTGGCTAAAAAAGATTATTACAAAGATCCACAGACTGAAGATAATACTAAACTGATCGTACTAATTCTAGTAATACCAGGAAAATGGCAAAGTTGACATTTCTTCTGCCCCTAATATAAATTCATCACCAGCCACATGACATGTATGACTTCAAAACAATGACTGTCAATCAAATGCTACCTAGCAGATCCTTAGAAAAAAATAAAAACACGTAATCTGTTCCTTCAAGGTAAAGGTGACATTTTAACAGTAAGAAAAAAAAGTCACTGACTTTTGAACAATAAAACAAGAAACTCAAGCTTTGAAGATAAAACTTTTAAAAAGGACGTTTGAAATGTTATAAATTTGGAGACCTAAAATGACCTAAGTATAAAATTGCACCTACTGCAAAACTAATCATATCTATACACTTAAACATTCTGGGAGTACTTTCTAACTCGTGTTTAAAGATGCCAACTGAAGACTAACCAAAGACTACGAACCCATTTTTTAAAAATCTAAAAATGTAGCACCTTTCGATTAGTTCACAAGAACTGACTGACATCATGAAAGATGAAAATTTATTAGCTGGATTGTATTTTCGAATATAAGTAGTGAATAGGACTAAAAAAATGAGTATTATCATTTAGTAAGCTCAATTCACTTCTTCTGAGGTATCTTTTTCGGTTATGATAACCATTAAATCTAAAACTAAGTATCAAAATACACAGAACTTATAATCAGACCTTTGTGTTTCTATATCACAGGTTGTGAAAGCAAAAATTAAAAAAAAAAAAGAAGAATTTCAATCACACTGCTCTCACCAAAAGTAAAATTATGAATAAGAACAGTTTTCTATACCTTTCTAAAGGAAAATATCTTCAATATTTATTTTATTCTCATTTTCCACTTTTATGTATATTTATAACATCCATAATAAATCAGCAAAGTAGTAAATATGTTTGTGATTGTAAAATAAAGACATATATGTTATTGGGAATGCATGTTCAAAAAAGTTTAGAGATGACTACTTTAGGTATCAGGACGCAGTTGAAAGATTTTAAGCTAAAGGAGGAAAAGCAATCAGATTTGAATTTTAGAGACATAATCCTAGAAATAATAGGCAAGGAGAAAGTGTTGGGAGGTTAAGGTGACTTAAAAGAAATCTCTGATACTATGCTCATAGCAGTCCACTGCAGCTCACCCTATAAGCTCCCTGTATCTGTGGATCCCTGCACAAGGACACACAGGCATATTTTAACAGAAGTCTTCTGCAGAGCAAGGCCTCCTGTTCTGTGGCCTAACTCAGAGGCAACTGGGGCCAAAGAAAAAGGCAACATGGATCCACCAGAGGGGAACTGAGAACACGCTGGGCTGGCTGACTGTTGAAGTGCCTTATTATTTATCTGTAGGCTAGGAATCAGGCTAGAAAAAATTGAGCACCTCTCTTTTCTGATAGTCCCATTTATAATTTTTAAAAGACATAAAAGTTATTTTAAAAAATAATTTGAAAAATAGAGCAATTTATAAAATGAAGTAAACTACTGCCTCCCTATCTCCTACTACCCTACCAAGCCCACACATGATAATCACCGTCGACAGTGTGATGTATTTCCTTCCAGACCTTTTTCTATGCATATATATTTTTATATGTACATATATATGTATGCATGGGTATATACATTTGGGTAGTATTTTTATATTCTTTGGCTTTATTAAAAAATAGGCTCATATTCACACTGCTTTGAAACTTGTTTCTTTTACTTGGCAACATATGATAGCCGTCCCTTTAGGACAGTCCACGTGGATCTAGTTCCTGGTTGGCAGCTGCAGGGAATACAACCTATGACATAGGTTATTTAACCTTCCCTTTGCTGGGGTGCCTGGGCTGAGTGTCGGATGTTTGGTGGAGGCTCAGGTCATGATCTCAGGGTCATGGGACTGAGTCCCGCATTGGGCTCTGCACGTGGCAGGGAGTCTGCTTGAGACGCTCCCTTTTCCCCTTCCACACCTGTGCACTCTCCCCCACCAAATAAATAAATCTTAAAAAAAAAAAAAAATAACCATTCCAGGGACGCCTGAGTGGCTCAATTGGTTAAACGCCTGCCTTCGGCTCAGGTCGTGATCCCAGGGTTCTGGGATCGAGTCCCGCATCGGGCTCCTTGCTCAGGGAGGAGCCTGCTTCTCCTTCAGCCTGCCGCTCCCCCTGCTTGTGCTCTCTCTCTCTGACAAATAAATAAATAAAATCTTTTAAAAAATGTAGAATGAAATCTAGGTTTGTGTTATTAAAAAAAAAAATAACCATTCCTTTGTTGAGGGACATTAGCAGTGTCACTTTTACAACAGAGAAGCAATGAACATTCTTGTACATCTATCCTTGTACATTTTGAGTAGGATGGATTCCTGGAAGTCAAGTTTTGGGGTGAAAGGGTAGGTACATTTCAAATGTTGATAGTTACTGCGGAATGGCTACACTGACTTAAACTTCAAACAATGAAGTTCAGCCATTCATTCTTACTAGATTTTTTTTTTTTTTTAATAGATTCCTAGGTTTAGGGAAAGACCTTAGAAAATGAGCCCTTCAATTTGTATACGAGAAAATGACAGTTCAGAGACAGTAAGGTTTGGGTCCAAGATCCCAAACCCCTGATGAGATCACTGACCAGTAGGAGTTCCATGAGTGGTGGTTACTGCTGAAAGCCAGGACGGTAACTTGAGTTAAGTGACTTCAAATATAAACATGTGTTCCATCAGAGCTACTAACAAGTAGGAAAGGGGACTGTCATCTCCTTTTCCTTGCCTACCCTTGGCAAGAAAAGGAAAAAAGGCAGTAAATTCCTAAAAGATACAATAGCAAGAGGGAGCAGAGAAGGAGGATTTTTTTTTTTTTTAAGATTTTATTTATTTATTTGAGAGAGAGAGAATGAGAGAGAGCGAGTACATGAGAGGGGGGAGGGTCAGAGGGAGAAGCAGACTCC
Source organism: Leptonychotes weddellii (assembly GCF_054177405.1). Lineage (NCBI taxonomy): Eukaryota > Metazoa > Chordata > Mammalia > Carnivora > Phocidae > Leptonychotes > Leptonychotes weddellii. The sequence goes on along the minus strand of NW_028039804.1, from coordinate 3,080 downwards.
CTGCCAAGCAGGGAGCCCGATGCGGGACTTGATCCCGGGACTCCAGGATCATGACCTGAGCCGAAGGCAGTCGCTTAACCAACTGAGCCACCCAGGTGCCCGAGAAGGAGGATTCTCAAACTTAGGTGGAGTAACGGGCAATGAGAGCGAAGGTATCGTAAGTTCAGCTGCATGAAGTGAGCGAGTGTGGTGGAAAAGACTCTGACATGGGATGACCTTAGCGGAAAACCTTCCACAGCCTCAGTGGGTTGTATGAAAACTTTCTTGGTTCTAAATATCTCCATGTGGCATCCAAAATGAATGCCAGTACTGAAACCAAATTCTGAAGAGAAATATCAGAAAAGAACTAACATCCCACAACGAAGAAACATCTTCAAAGAAGATGTTGTTATAAAAATACCACAAAAGTACTTTCCAACAAATTCCAGACCTAAAAGTAAAGCTTTAAAATGAAGCTCCAAGCACAGAAGCTTTGAATCCTTTGCTCTGTGCCTGAAGAGGCCCATTTAAAGGAAGGTACTTCTGACCAGATAACACTGTCGTTATTCGATCAGACCTACAGGGCATAACAATGAGAAAAAAAGATGGCAACTGTATCCTTTGAAATTAGAATGGTCTAGAACAGACATGAGCATGCTTTTTCTATAAAGGGCCAGAGAGCCCTTTGCAGGCCATATGGTCTCTGTTGCAATTATTCAACCCTAATGTTGTAGTGCAAAAAGATAGCCATAAACAAAATATAACCAAATAAGCATGGTTGTGTTCCAATACAACTTAATGGATACTGAAATTTGAATTTCATATAAGTTTCATGAAAGATTATTTTTGTTTTGATTTTTTTTTCAGTCAGTTAAAAGTACAAAAACCATGCTTAGCTCATAGGCTATACATAAATAGGCAGTGGGCTAGATTAGCTTGTGGGCCATAATTTGCCAACCTCTGGTACAGAGCACTTAATTCTCAACTGAACTGAATTTGAATGTTGGTAGAAAGATGGAAATATCTGAGCCCCGTCCCTAAGAAAGTAAAGTTAGAAGATAGAAAGGTAGAAACATGTTGTTCTTAAAGAGTTTCAGATATTTACCTTAAATCTCTTCTCTTGCTGAATTCCTCTGGTGGGATTGTCCAGGGCAGACCTTGAGGGAGACAGTCTAGAACTTCCGAAGAGAAATCAGAGAAATCCACACCATACTCTGTTAGTATTCCTTCTGTTTCAGGCTCAATTTCACCAGCCTGCCCAAGACTCTTAGCCAGCTGCCTGTGAACAGGACAGAGAGGAACAAGCATGTTAGTGAATAAATGGATCATAGGCATCCGTTTCCTCTCTAAAAGTGAGGGTAATAGGAAAATCTTCAAAACCTCCTGCCCTTTCCCCAGCAAGAACACCATCACCAATGAATGGGGGGCCAAGTAGAAGAAACAAGGATACTCTTGCCCTGTTAAATCCCTAACTACAGTATAATTTTAACTTTCTTCAGGAATTCTGATGTGGGCAGTTGGGCCAGACGGCCTTTCTTGGGCTTCTTGCAATTGTTTTTCATGAAAAGTCAAACTGATATTGTTAAAAGCTTTTGTCAATTCCTTCTCTTGCAAACACCTTTAGAGACAATTCTGATTAGCCCAGTTTGCTGTTAAATCATTAGTTTCACAGCGCCTATACCTTGAGTCATGCTCACTAGATTAGATCTGATACTTACATTTTTTCACAATTCTAATTATTACCTTAATATTTTATGTGAACACACTACTAATATATTTTCACTGTAAGAAGTTAGAAAATAGGGGCCCCTGGGTGGCTCAGTCGTTAAGCGTCTGCCTTCGGCTCAGGTCATGATCCCAGGGTCCTGGAATTGAGCCCCGCACTGGGCTCCCTGCTCAGCGGGAAGCCTGCTTCTCCCTTCCCCACTCCCCCTGCCTGTGTTCCCTCTCTCGTTGTGTCTCTGTCAAATAAATAGAATCTTAAAAAAAAAAAAAAAAAAGAAGTTAGAAAATACAGAAATGCATCAAGAAGAAAATTAAAATTATCTGCTATCTGGTCACTCAGTAAACTACCATTCACTTTTTGGGGTGTTGGTCCATTAAAAGTAAGATTGCATTTAATGGAATAGTTCTGATGCTATGAGTAGGGTTCCACCTTTTGGAAGGCAAATATTACTCTTCATCTGTATATTTATAGATCTATAAATATACCAAAATTGATAGCGCTCAATTCTCATTTAGTACTGGCATGCCACATTCAGGCCGTAAGTCTAAGTTATGTGTTGAATACAGAGAGTCAATAGGAAATATGATACTCTTCCTGCAAGGGGTTTAGCTCTGGCATTAGGGCTTTCTCTGTTACCATTCAGTTTCTTTGAAGAAGATTGTTTCCTACGTAAGGGTAGATGCCTGGCGGCCAGAGTTCTTAGGTACACAATGGTAGAGGGATACTGGGGATGTGGTTGCCTCATATGCAGAATTTTAACAAATTCCCATCTTCAGCCTTGCTACTGGACCAAGGCAGTGATGGCAACAGGGCTGGCCCCAGCTCTCACATGCCAGCCAAGAGAAACCAGCCAATAGCTGACACATACACCTGCCTACCTGCATAAGTTCCATAGCCTGTGGGTTGCCTGTGGGCTCCACACATACAACATGGGCTCAGACCAGTGTCATTTCCCCAGAAAGCATATCAAAAGCCAAAAGCAGCAAAAATATGAGGGGAAAAAATACAGAAAGCTATCAGGAAGATCTATAAATATTTGGAAATTTAACAACCAGTGGGCTAAATGAGAAAAAGAGAATCAGAAAGTATTTTGAACTGAATAAAACACAATATATCAATATTTATGAGAAGCAGCTAAAGCACTGCTTTGAGGGAAACTCTGCTTTAAATAAATGTAATGCTCATATTAGAAAAGAAGAAATGTCTCAAATTCGTGATCTAAAGCTTCTATCTTAAAAAATTGAAAAAAGAAAAGCAAATTAGATCCCGGGTAAGCAGAAGGAAGAAAAAAATAAATAAGAATCAAGGGACGTGTATCATATGATCTCACTGATATGAGGAATTTTTAATCTCAGGAAACAAACTGAGGGTTGCT
>NW_028039803.1:0-482 GCF_054177405.1 Leptonychotes weddellii | reverse complement strand
CCAGCCTGAGACATAAGATCTGGATCTCTACAAACAGAATATCGCAGGCAGTTGGTTTTGAGGTACGAAGCGGAGAGCCGTGATTCTGCGGGCAGATATGGGAGGATAAACGGCGGCGGGAGGGTGCCTGGCCATGGGGATCCTACACCACCGTTGAGTGACAGCCTCGCGCGCTGCGGACGAGCACAGACTCGCAGACTGGTAGCGTCGGGAAAGAACTTTAGGGCAGCCCCTGGAATGGAAAATCAGACCGGCGGGGTCGTGCGCACACGAACTGCAGCGCCCCTGGACAGAAACCGGAGCGACGGTCACGCGCACGTGAACTTCAGCCTCCGAGACGGAAACCCGGTGCACCGTGTCCCGCCGGTGAACTGCAACCCCCGGGGTGGGAACCCCGAGCAGTGGAGTCATGCATGCACAGCCGTTTTAGAAGCACAAAGGGCAGAGACGTGCCCTGACCTGGAGGCAGGACTGGGGGCGCT
>NW_028039802.1:0-482 GCF_054177405.1 Leptonychotes weddellii | reverse complement strand
GGCGCCTTGGTTAGGAAGCAGTGTCCATCTGTGGCCAGCCCCGAGACCAGACTCTAGTCTGTGTTCGTGATTTGGGTTGCAAGCATCACCCTTTGATTGGTCCAAACGCCCTACAGGATCCCATTCACTCGTAGTTTTGATCAGCCAGGCCCCTTGAGATGAAGCTAGTCCCCGGCTAACTGGCAATTCATACTGTGCCAAACTGCCTAGGTGTTCAATCACAGCTGCCGCCTCCCCTTGGACCTAAATGCAGTGGCATTGCTCTTCAGGGGCCTGACTTCATTTGTAATGAGCGCCGGGCGATGCTTTAATTGTCTGTAATTACTCGAGGCAGGAATCGGCCAAATGAACAAGCGCAAATGGACAACAGCCTTTTCCCTTTGAAACAGTGTGAGCTGATCGAATGTGGTTTATTCGCCCCAATTATGACTCGGTGCCTGAAAGGTGAGGGTGGGGGGTATTGATACTTGTTTAAAATTAAG
>NW_028039801.1:0-482 GCF_054177405.1 Leptonychotes weddellii | reverse complement strand
GACAATTGTCAATATGTCCTAAGTTGGTCATTTTGCATATGCTTGTGCTAGTCCGATGTGTCACGTGCAGCTAACAAACTCAAGAGATCTCCATGGGCCCTGAGCTGTGCTTCCATGTCCTGCACACCTGCCCATCTCACCTGGGTGCTCCCACCACCTCCCAGCTCCCTGTTCTTTTATTACATGTCCCTCAAAAAGTATATAGTCTGGTTTTTGTCGTTTTAAAGTTATAAAAATATGCATCATGTGCTATGTAATGTTTTGAGATTGACTTTTCACTCAGTTATATACTGCTGTGATTTATTCCTATTATTGCCTACAGATATAGTTCATTCTTTTTAATAGCTGTAAAATATTCTATGGTGCAAATATACCACAATTTATTTTTCTGTTGTACTGTTAAAGAGCCCTGTAACACCTCTCATTTTCTTTTTCTTTCTTTCTTTCTTTCTTTTCTTCCTTCCTTCCTTCCTTCCTTCCTT
>NW_028039800.1:0-482 GCF_054177405.1 Leptonychotes weddellii | reverse complement strand
AGTGCGGCGGTGGTGTTCACCCTCCCACAAGGAAGGGGGCTGTCTCACTATTCCCATTTTACAGGCGAGGACACTGAGGCCCGGAGCAGATCAGAACGGGTGCACCATCGCCTGACTAGGAGGCGGAGGAGCTGGGATTCGAACCAAGCACTTTGGCCATGGCAGTCCCCAAAAGGTGGGCTGGGGGTCGGTGAGGAATCGGCAGAAGTTACCAGGAGCTCAAAACAGAGGCACAAAGTAAGGACCCTGTGTACTTAGAACACATCAGTGGGAGGGGACGCTGTCTTCTGAGCTCATAGTTGTTTTGTGTTTGTTTGTTGTTTTTGTTTTTTGATGTTACAGAATCCTTTATTTGAATAAAATGCTGTGATAGGAAGACCTCCATTTGGGGGAGCTTTTTTTTTTTTTAATTTTTTTATTCTTATGTTAATCCCCATACATCACATCATTAGTTTTAGATGTAGTGTTCCATGATTCATTGT
>NW_028039799.1:0-482 GCF_054177405.1 Leptonychotes weddellii | reverse complement strand
CTTGAGAGTGAAGGGGTCCACTTTTCAGGATGAAACTAGTACAACAGGTATAAACTGGGACCCTTCTGCATTAACCTGACATCATGCTCTCAGGATGAGACCCGCAGAAAAAAATGGGGGATGAGGAAGGAGGACACTCGGGCAGTGCCCTCTAGTTCTAAGAAGGAGAGAGAAAACTGAGGGAAGAACAGGAAAGAAGACACTGGACATCAAAAGAGAAACATGATCATTTTCACTGAGCTCAAAAGCGAGAGGTCACCTCCTCCAGCTTATCTGAGTGGAAGAAACCATGGAGTCCATCTAGCATGACCATATCTGAATTATGATTCCACCACTCAAGCCCTATTTCCTCTCTCATGTTTGTATACTGTCTTATTTTCCCGCCACATATCCATTAGAGATGTGAATAAGCATAAATCAATCTGAGAATTAACTGTGGAAAGCTTACAGTGTGGCAGGTGCTATGCTAAATCCTGAAGACA
>NW_028039798.1:0-482 GCF_054177405.1 Leptonychotes weddellii | reverse complement strand
GGCGCCTTGGTTAGGAAGCAGTGTCCATCTGTGGCCAGCCCCGAGACCAGACTCTAGTCTGTGTTCGTGATTTGGGTTGCAAGCATCACCCTTTGATTGGTCCAAATGCCCTACAGGATCCCATTCACTCGTAGTTTTGATCAGCCAGGCCCCTTGAGATGAAGCTAGTCCCCGGCTAACTGGCAATTCATACTGTGCCAAACTGCCTAGGTGTTCAATCACAGCTGCCGCCTCCCCTTGGACCTAAATGCAGTGGCATTGCTCTTCAGGGGCCTGACTTCATTTGTAATGAGCGCCGGGCGATGCTTTAATTGTCTGTAATTACTCGAGGCAGGAATCGGCCAAATGAACAAGCACAAATGGACAACAGCCTTTTCCCTTTGAAACAGTGTGAGCTGATCGAATGTGGTTTATTCGCCCCAATTATGACTCGGTGCCTGAAAGGTGAGGGTGGGGGGTATTGATACTTGTTTAAAATTAAG
>NW_028039797.1:0-482 GCF_054177405.1 Leptonychotes weddellii | reverse complement strand
CCCTATCCAGCTGAATTCCTGAGAGGAGACGAAATCCAGGTCTCCTACTCCTCCGCCATCTTGCTCCGCCCCCGACAACGCTCTTAATATAGGCTATTAATACAGGGAGGTCTGTTGTTCCCCAGCTAACAAAATGCCTTGAAGGTACTAATTGTAAATTTAAATTGTACTTCCAAAGCCTAGAACCTTTATCATTGTGGGGACTGCTGTCCTGCCTCCTGCTCATGTCACTGAGGGGCTGGGAGTTCCTGGGAAGACTCCACACCACGAGCCTCCTGGTGGTTCATGGTGATGCTGCTGGTATCATGTCCCTCCTTGTCCCATCCAGCGTGAAGATGGGTCCATCCTGAACACGGATGAGAGCTGTAGGATGTGGGCGCTCTAGGCGAGCATGATGGGGAAACTGGCAGAGCCCATGGTACTAGTCTTCCCAGGTAGAAACATCTTCCACATCACCATCTTCCCGTTCACATGCCTAGCCT
>NW_028039796.1:0-482 GCF_054177405.1 Leptonychotes weddellii | reverse complement strand
GTGTTATGCACAAACAATGAATCATGGAACACTTCATCTAAAACTAATGATGTAATGTATGGGGATTAACATAAGAATTAAAAAAAAAAAAAGAGTTCATGCTGGTTACAAAAATTGCCAATTCCACTCAGAGATTTTTTTTTTTTTAAGAGTCTTCCCTATAGCGAATTTATTTATTTAGTCAACATTGATTTTTCTTTATAAATTGTATTTCACCATATCATATTGCATATTTTGTTAAAATGTTTCATCCTTCACCTTCAGGTTTAAATTGTACTTTATAGAGTCTTTTAGTTGCTGTTAGTACAATTCTACATCCTTAGACATAATATGCTCTATGTTCTTATCAGTTTAGCCATTCTTCAAGAAATTAGGTCAACCCATAATTTTAAAAGACACTCAATAAAGACATAAGTTGAAATTTTAAAAATGTATTCCAGATATATTCGTAATCCTTCCAGGAATAGTAAAAAGAAATATAT
>NW_028039795.1:0-482 GCF_054177405.1 Leptonychotes weddellii | reverse complement strand
AGCTTTTGGAGATGTATCTTGAAAGAAGTTGCTGTGGGCGATGTCAAAGAGGTTACTGCCTATGTTGTCCTCTAGGATTTACTTAATTTTTATTCTTACCAAAGAGACATATGTATAAAGTCCAAAAAATTAAAGAGGACCCCAAGAGATGTCTTCTCTTCCATGTTAATGCTCTCTTTTAAATTTTTTTTGTCATCTTTATCTTATGTGCTGAAATAACATATTTACTCGAGATCTCTTGTTTTTGTGAGATATAGCTGGTGTCTATTTGCTTCTTGTTTGGTAGATGATGGTTTTTGGTTTCTTACCAAATGCTATTTTATCTAGCCTGTATGTTCAGCACACACAGGCACGCACAAACTTAGTATCCATCTTCCTGATAAAGCTACATCACAACCTTTACTAAACTAATACTCTACAGTTTTTTTTGCTTTTAGTACTTTTGCTTTTATTTATTTATTTATTTATTTATTTATTTATTT
>NW_028039794.1:0-482 GCF_054177405.1 Leptonychotes weddellii | reverse complement strand
CTTGAGAGTGAAGGGGTCCACTTTTCAGGATGAAACTAGTACAACAGGTATAAACTGGGACCCTTCTGCATTAACCTGACGTCATGCTCTCAGGATGAGACCCGCAGAAAAAAATGGGGGATGAGGAAGGAGGACACTCGGGCAGTGCCCTCTAGTTCTAAGAAGGAGAGAGAAAACTGAGGGAAGAACAGGAAAGAAGACACTGGACATCAAAAGAGAAACATGATCATTTTCACTGAGCTCAAAAGCGAGAGGTCACCTCCTCCAGCTTATCTGAGTGGAAGAAACCATGGAGTCCATCTAGCCTGACCATATCTGAATTATGATTCCACCACTCAAGCCCTATTTCCTCTCTCATGTTTGTATACTGTCTTATTTTCCCGCCACATATCCATTAGAGATGTGAATAAGCATAAATCAATCTGAGAATTAACTGTGGAAAGCTTACAGTGTGGCAGGTGCTATGCTAAATCCTGAAGACA